>NW_028321565.1:0-54473 GCF_062004578.1 Staurois parvus | reverse complement strand
AAAAGGGGGGGGGGAAGGTCATTCACATAGGCTCTTTGCGCTTTTAATGAACGTGTTGCGAAAAAAATTTGTAAATGCATTGAAAGCCAATTAATCCGTTCCGGAGGTCAGAAAAAAGTAAAGAAAAGTCTCATCTGTTCAAAACTCTTTATAAAGTGCACTTTAAAGGCACGGGGCCGGCCGGCGCTATAAACCTCCCAGGCGCAATGCATCCTGGGGAAACTTGCTTCGTATTGTGGAAAACATTCGTAAACCGAGGCATTATTTTCAATGGATTTTCATTCGTAAACTGAAAATTACGTTCACCGAGGCGTTCGTAAACCGAGGTACGCCTGTAATGGAACAGGAGAAATTGCACACTTTTCATGAATTAACCACCTCCTGTCCGGCCGTTGTATATAAACGGCCAGACGGTGGCAGTATAGGGGCGGGTGGGTGTTTATAAAGGGCCACCTCGCCCCCTGCTTGTGCACGCTCCGGTGCCCGGTGCCCTCTGTGTCCTTTGGACACAGTGGAACACCGATCGTCGTACGGAACCTCTGTGCGAGGTCCTGATCATGTGATCACTGACTGGCCAATCAGTGATCACATGCAGAGTAGTAAGCAAGATATCACTTCTGACATCATTGCTTACTACATGTGAAATCTGTGAATGATCACCGAGGTCACATGGTACAGGGCTATTCACAACAGCCTTGTACCATGTGACAAGCTGTGACCAATCACAGCTCACACAGTATTTCTCAATGGCTGCCAGAATGCAGCCAGTGAGAAGGAGAAATGATTGCTTTTACAGCCTTTATGGGTATAAAAGCAGTCAGTGTAAAAAAAAAAAAAAAAAAAAAAAAAAATCTTCATCACCCCCCACAAGTAGTACAGTGTCACCATGGTTACACTGTACTGCTACGGTGACAGTAAAATTAAAAATTAAAAAAAATTATAATTTTTGGTTATAAACGAATTTGGGTTATATATATATTTTTTTTTACTAAAAAGATAACTGAATACATTTTGGCCAAGATTTATGATAAAATATTATTTATTTGCAAATTTTATAAGAAAAACACCTTTTTTCAAAATTTTTGGACATTTTCATTTATATAGCGAAAAAAAATAAAAATCCCAGCGGTGAATAAATACCACCAAAATAAACCTTTATCTGTCTCAAAAAAATGCTAAAAAAGACATATGGCTACAGTGTTGTATGACCGCGCAAAGTGTGATAGCGCTGAAAGCTAAAAATTGGGGGGGAAAGTGTCCGGACTTGAAGGGGGTGAAAATGTCTGGACTGGATGGGGTTGGAAAGTGTCCGGACTGGAAGGGGGGGGAAAGTGTCCTTCTCCAGACCTTTTCACGTCTGTCACATGTGCTCAGGGGAACCTGCTCTCATCTGTGAAAAGCACAGGGTGCCAGTGGTGGACCTGCAAATTTTGGTGTTCAATGGCAAATGCCAATCCAGCTCTATGGTGCTGGGCAGTGAGCACAGGGCCCACTAGAGGACGTCGGGCCCTCAGGCCACCCTCATGAAGTCTGTTTCTGATTGTTTGGTCAGAGACATTCACACCAGTGGCCTGCTGGAGGTCATTTTGTAGGGCTCTGGCAGGGCTCATCCTGTTCCTCCTTGCACAAAGGAGCAGATACCGGTCCTACTGATGGGTTAAGGACCTTCTATGGCCCTGTCCAGCTCTCCTAGAGTAACTGCCTGTCTCCTGGAATCTCCTCCATGCTCTCGTCTCCTGGAATCTCCTCCATGCTCTCGTCTCCTGGAATCTCCTCCATGCTCTTGTCTCCTGGAATCTCCTCCATGCTCTTGTCTCCTGGAATCTCCTCCGTGCTCTTGTCTCCTGGAACCTCCCCAATGCTCTCGTCTCCTGGAATCTCCTCCATGCTCTTGTCTCCTGGAACCTCCCCAATGCTCTCGTCTCCTGGAATCTCCTCCATGCTCTTGTCTCCTGGAATCTCCTCCATGCTCTTGAGACTGTGCTGGGAGACACAGCAAACCTTCTGGCAATGGCACGTATTGATGTGCCATCCTGGAGGAGTTGGACTGCCTGTGCAACCTCTGTAGGGTCCAGGTATGGCCTCATGCTACCAGTAGTGACAATGACCCTAGCCAAATGCAAAACAGGTGAAAAATGGTCCAAAAAAAAAAAGATGAGTAGGTAAATAAATGTCAGTGGCCTCCACCTGTAAAACCATTTCTGTTTTGGGAGTCGTCTCATTGTTGCCCATCTAGTGCACCTGTTGTTTTCATTAAAACCAAAGCAGCTGAAACTGATTAACAACCTCCTCTGCAACTTAACTGACCAGATCCAGATCCCAGGAGAAGGGGTGGACTGACAACTCATGGGGCCCTCGGGCAATAGGGGATCATGGGGCCCCTGTGTCCTTGACCAAACTCAAAAAAGCCTATGAGAAAGGTACCAGGGGCATCTCATGGGGCCCCCTACTGATCCCGGGCCCTCGGGCAGTGCCCGAGTTTTCAAATGGTCAGTCCGCCCCTGCCCAGGAGTTTCATCGACTTGATGTGACTCGGATTACAAAGTCTTCCTTTACGTTTTTTGAGCGGCGTATTACAATTTTTCGTAAGTTTTGAAACACCCTTCTCGAAAACCTGTCACCATGTTTTGTCGTAACATGTATACGAAGCTAACAGTTCTCCAGATTATAATGAATTTGTTACCTTTATGGAGCAATCTTTGCCGGATCCTAAGGAAGACGAGACGTCAAAGACTACTCAAGGATCTTCTACAAAAGAACTATTAGAAAGAATAAGAATTCCAAACTGTTGTCAGAAGTGAAATAAACTCTTTCTGTATCTTGCAGGAAATAAGCGGTTATCTGTGACTGCGCACGGATCCCCTCTTCTGTTTGCACATATGCCGTTATCATATTCACATTTACGCTTCGCAGCTCGGAATATAATAAAGCGCACACAACTTATCACTGCCAGCGACGCAACATTAATCAAGCACATTACGGCACGCTTTGCTAGCTTTCCATTGTGCTAAGTCTAGCATGTCAGGATGACGAAACTCAGGCTCATTCTTCTTCCGCGTATGAAAGGATACAAATGGAAATGTTTAAAGCTGAACTCCAGGAAAACACCTCAATATTAGTGTTGGGCTCGATGTTAGAGTCGAGCGTAAGTTTGACTCGAACACGGTAAGGGCGTTCGCCGAACACGGTAAGGGGGCATTCGCCCTGCCATGCGGCTCACAATGCACTATGCTCTCACAGTGCATTGTGAGAGCCATGATTGGCCAAAGCAATACACCTGGCCTGTGCTTTGGCCAATCACAGCACAATGCACTGTGAGAACCATGACTGGGCAAAGGTACGGTGACTTTGGCCAATCATGGCTCACGGCTATGTCCACGCCCAGGGGTGTATTTACCACAAGGCAAACAAGGCATTTGCCTAGGGTGGCATTTTTCAGGGGGGCAGCACTGTCCCTTGGAAGAAGGGATGGAAGAAGGGACACAAGCGGCATGGGGACCTGGTGGGTTCCGAGAGATGCTGTGGGTTTCATGACGGTGTATGCACAGCCCGACTCTCGTTCCTGGGGATGTCTGTGAAGATGAGTGTCTTTTTCTCTCTCACCATGGGGGATGGTGGCTGGTGTATGGGGATCAGTGGTAGTGGAAGGCTCGGGTGGAGGACATTGGTGTTCTTGGTCAATGTCAGACTCTTTCTGCAGGGGGGGGGGGCGGGCACCAATTTTTGTGTTGCCTAGGGCAGTACAAAACCTAAAAACACTACTGTCCACGCCCCACACTATATAAGACTGCTGACCCTGCAGCCTCATGCAGTGTGTTGCTGGACACTGCCGAAGACAGAGGAGAGAAAAAAATAATAATAATAAAAACGTATATATAAAAAAAAACAAAAAAACAAAAGAAAGAAACAGCGTGGGTCCCCCCCCCCACCTATACTAGACCCTTTAGGTCTGGTAGGAAGCTTAGGAGGTACCCCACAGTAAAAAAATCAGGAAAAAAAAAGTTTGTGGGGTTCCCCTTAAGAGCCCTACCAGCCCTTTAGGCCTGCTAGACCCCCAAAAATGGGGGGGAGCATGGGGCCTCCCTAAATTCCTACCAGACCCTTGATCCGAGTATAGGCCTTGCAGGACAGGAAAGAGGGGGGCTGATCGAGCACCCGCCTCTCCCTGTGACTTACCAGGCCATGGGGATGGGTGCAAGGGCCTCTTCCCCACAACCCTGACCCGTTGGCTGTGGGGGTCTGGGGGCCTAGGGGCTCATTAGCATCAGGGTACTCCTTTAAATAAGAGGGCACCCTGATGCTGCCCCCCACCATGTGAATGAGAGAGGGGACCCCTACCCATTCACTAAAGGGTCACATTTAGAAAAAAGAAAGATGCCAAACAATGGAAAATTTCCTTTAACTGAATGTAAAACAAAACCGTTTTTTGTCAAAAGCGGTTTGGCACTAATGCATTCTATTGGCCAGAAAATAATTTATTCTGGCCATTAGCGTGTGCAAACGTGTGTTACCGCTTGGCGTGTTTATGAACGTACACTCGTTATTACATTCTAAAGACCAAAATAAATGAATATTCTGGTGAATAAAATGCATTAATGCCAAAAAAAAGCGGTTTTATTATCTGCTGCTTTTTCCCTGTAAGGAGAAAAGGCAACAAAAGAATACAGTGTGCATGTGGCCTTGTGGGCTCTAGGAACAGGGGACCCCAGAAAACAGTGACTTCTTCAAGGCTGGGGTAGCACATGCGCAGTGTGAGAACTTGCTTTCCTGCTTCCGGTTTTTGGGGGTTTTTTTCCCCACATTTTAGAGCGTTTCTACTTGTCGCGCATTAAAGTGAATGGGCTGCCCTATGCATGACAAACATAGGGCCAATGCCACAAAAAAATCCTGTTTACAACATGCTCAACAACACCTTGACGCACCTCACCAGACATTGGCGCAGTAAAGGCTTCCTTCTGCCAACTCAACCATGCAGCTCATTTTTGTTCATGCATCATCGTATTGTGCTTCTTGAAACAACCGCACCGTCTTTTTCCAGAACAGCCTGTATTTCTCTTTTTTTTTTAATTTAAATATTTATTAAATTTTTCATATTAATACAAAAACTCAAACAGGGAAGTAATTCTCATACAAGTATACATTTATAACATTTCTGTCTTTCCCTTACTTAAAACTCTTTTTTCTTTCCCATCCCACTACCCCTCCCTCCCACCCCTCTTCCCCCCTCTGCAGACTCTATCCCATTCTATTCTCTTGAGGCTTTTTAATGTTATGTTAACATCCTAGTTTATGTTTTCTTATATTTCTCTTTCAATCCTGCTCTTTCCCACTTTTCCCATCTCCTTAGATACACTCCCATTCTGTCTTCCTGCATATGATATGATCTTTCCATTCTACCTATCTGGTTTACTCTGTTAATCCAGTCCACCTCCTTCGGTACCTCGACTTTCCGCCAAAACTTGGGTATCAACCCTTTCGCTGCATTCAAGAAGTACCAAATACCTGAATCTTTATATTTATTTACAGATGTCTCCACAACGTGTAGGAGACACGTCGTTGGATCTAATCCTATGTCAATTTCCGTTATTTCTTTAATCAACTTGACTATTGTCTTCCAAAGAGCCTGGATTTTCGGACATTCCCACCATATGTGAAACACCGTGCCTATATCTCCACATCCTCTCCAACACATATTAGAACTTTCCCCATTCATCTTGTGTTCAACACTTGGTGTGATGTGCCATCGTGTCACAAACTTATAATTAACCTCCACCTCTCTCATACTAACATTATCGTGTATCAATCTAAACATCTTTCTCTGTCTATCCTCATCAAACTCAACTCCCATATCTCTTTCCCATTTTGTCATAAAATTTAACTTTGTGTTTGTGTCTAATTCTGTGAGAATTCTATACACTTTTGAAACACCGTGCTTCCCATCCCTTCGTGTCTCCAGCAACCTTTCAAACATATTCCACTCCTGTTTTATTCTCAAAGGTTTCGGTAGTTTTCCAATAAAACTTTTCAATTGATGGTATTTCCACTCATCCATTCTAAAAAAAATGTCTCCCTTCTTCTCTATTAACTCTTTAAGTGATCTCAATTCCCCCTCCACCAATACATCTCTCAATTGGGTGTCTTCCTTTCTGAACCATCTCCCCGAAATCTTGTTCTTTCCCGGAGGAAAGTACTCAGAATTCGTGAGAGGCATTAATGTTGAATTAAATTCCCATTTCATATTTTTATGTAAATTGTCCCATACCCTAAAGACATTTAAAGTGTAAATACTTGTGCTTTCTTTGATTCCCCTAAACTGTGGTGGGACCCATATCATCTGACTCAATCCAATTCCACTAAGCTCATTCTCTATTGTTACCCAACTTTTCCCCTTATGGTTAAATGTCCAGTCATATATTCTTGCCAAAACCACTGCTTTATAATATCTCTTGACATCTGGTAAACCCAATCCCCCTTTCTCTTTAGTCCTACTCAATGTTTCATATGCTATTCTAGGTTTTTTATTCTTCCATATGTATCTTGTTAACATTTTTTTCATTATCTTAAAGAAGGCTTCTGGAATTTTAATTGGTACCATTTGAAATCTATACAGTATTTTAGGCATAATTACCATTTTGACTAAGTTTATACGTCCTATCCAGGATGGATTTCCTCCTTCTAGTCTTTTTAAATCTTCCCTGATCTCATTAATCAAAGAGATATAATTTACTCTATACAAATGTTTGGGTGAGGCAGTGATTTTTATTCCTAGGTATTTTATCTCTTTTTCTCTCCAAATAAAGGGGAATTCTTTTTGTAATTTTTCTTTTTCATTCTTTGATATATTAATATTCAGGATCTCTGTTTTCGTTGGGTTAATTTTTAAATTTGATAGTTCACCGTACTCCTTCAGAATCTTCATTATATTTGGGAGAGTTATTCTGGGATTCCCCACATAGAACAATAAATCGTCCGCAAAGGCCGCTACTCTATGTTCTTTGGATTCTATCTGAATTCCCTTTACCGATCCACTATTTCTTATTATTGACAGCAGAGGTTCGAGTGACAATACATATAGCAGGGGAGACAGAGGACAGCCCTGTCTTGTACCATTTGACATTCCAATGGGTTCTGATCTCTCCCCATTTACCGTGATGATTGCAGTAGGCTCCCTATATAGTTTACTTATCCACTCTCGCATTCTATCTCCTAACCCCAGCACTTTTAAGTTGTCCATCATAAAGCCCCAGTCCACTCTATCAAATGCCTTCTCCGCATCAATTGACAAGAGCACCACCGGGGCTTTCCCTCTTCTACTCTTCTGAATAAGCATCAGGGTTCTCAAGCCATTATCTCTACCTTCTCTCCCCGGTACAAAGCCCACCTGATCTCCGTGGATCCATTCAGGCATCAGATCTCTCAACCTGTTTGCTAACACCTTTGCATACAGTTTAGTGTCTGTGTTCAATAATGAGATCGGTCTATAGCTGGAGCACTGCGATGGGTCCTTTCCCTCCTTGTGAATAAGTACTACATGTGCCTGTAGGGATTCTCTCCTCATTTCCATCCCACCTCCCAGTGCATTCATATATTTCTCCAGTTTGGGTAACAATACTTCACTAAATTTCTTATAGTACCTAACTGTATAGCCATCCGGACCTGGACTTTTTCCCCCTCCTGTACTTCTTAATGCTATTTTAATTTCTTCCTGGGAGATTTCTACGTCTAGGGAGTTCAACTGTGCTTCACTTAGTTTTGGTAATCCCGCTTTTTTTAAGTATGTCATCTTTTTTTCCTTAATTCCCTCTTGGATTTCCTTTAGAGGGTCTTGGGGGCTAATATTATATAACTTTTTATAATACTCCGTAAACACTTTAATAATCTCTTTATTTGAGTGGGCCAGCTCCCCCTTTGAACTTTTTATCTTTTCTATATAATTCCTATTTTTCTTTTTATTCAAAGCTCTCATTAAATATCTTCCTGGTCTGTCTCCCCATCTATACCTCTCACTCAAAACCCTGTTGTATACTCTTCTCTTCTCCTCATCCATCAACCTCTCTAACTCCTCTTTTTTATCCAGTAAGTTCTGTCTCGTATCTTTTGTTATTTTCTTCTTATGGATCTGCTCCAAGTCTAATATTTCTTTTAAGAGCCCACTGACCTTCTCTCTTCTTTCCTTTTTCTTCCTTGCTCCAGCCGCAATCAAGATTCCTCTTATGAATACCTTATGACTTTCCCAGACTGTAGCTATCGATACTTCCTCTGTTTCATTCTCCTTAAAGTATTCTTTAATCTCTTTCTCGATTTTCTGAACTACATCCTCATCCAGAAGAAGGGCCTCATTTAACCTCCACCCTAATCCTCCCGTCCACCTTCTTCCCCATCTCAACTTCATCACGACCGGAGCATGGTCCGAGAACGTCCTTGTCTCTATGTCAATTTTTACCAGGTGATCTATTAGTTGATGGTCTATTAAGATGTAATCTAATCTCGAGTATATCTCATGTGCATTCGAGAAGAAGGTATAGTCTCTGTCTTTCATATGTCTTATTCTCCAAGTATCCACTAGTTGATATTCATGCATCACTTTTTTCATAGCTCTCAGAGCCCTACTCCCCTCTCTTTGCACAGGAGAGGTATTATCTTTTTGTGGGTCCATACAAAAGTTTAGGTCTCCAGCTACTATCAAACGCCCTTTTTTAAAGTCCATTAATTTTTTCAACAAGCCCTTCATATACTTCTCCGAGTTTTTATTGGGACAATATATATTGGCTAAAGTACAGTCAATCCCCTGGAGTCTACCTTTTAAGAATAAGAACCTCCCCTCCGGGTCGGTTCTTCTATCCTCCAACTCAAATCTCATGTTCTTTGCCACACCTATTGCAACCCCTTTTGCTCTTTTAATTGGGGAATCTGCGTAGTACCATGTTGGATAGTATTTGGATTTCAATTTCACGTTTGCCTCTATCTCGAAATGCGTCTCTTGTAAAAATACCACTGATGTAGCCCTATGATGTAACTCTTTAAACAACCTAAATCTCTTCCCTGGACAACTCAGCCCGTTCACATTATAGGTTATAAACTGTAATTCTTCCATCTTTCCCAATTAAGTCCATCTCTCTTCCAGTTTGCCTCTTCCTCTTCATCTCTTCTGTCCTGCAGAGTATTGACCCAATACCTCCTCTCCTCCCTTCCACCCACCCAACTCTCTTCCCCTCCCCCCTCCCTCCCTCCCCACCTCCCCCCACCCCTCCCCTCCCCCCTTCTTTTTTCCCTACCCGTTTTTAGGCCTATAATCTGCCTACAAATCATTTGTGGATCTATTTCCACCATTGATTTAAAGTTTAGGGCATCAGCTCCGCCTATGTACGGTTCACCTCTCCTCCAACCGCCCCGATTCCCTCTCTCTGTCAAAAAGTCTTTACTCTTTACCTCCCTGCCTTAATCGGAGTCTCCAAGCGGGTCTCGGCATCCGGAGGGGGAAGGCTAGGGGCGAGAGGGAGAAGTAAGAGAGAGAGAAAAAAAAAAAAAAAAAAAAAAGAAAGAAAAATTCGTTTTCTACTTAATTCTCCCTCTCCTCCTCCTCCACCCCCGATGCCTCCCTCAGCCCGACCTGTTGCCAGTCCTCTTTTCTTTTAACATTTATGTTTCCTTTATCTTCTTCCTCTTCTTCCCAGCCAGCTATCTTCATTCTTTGCAAGTCCAGTCTATCACAAAAATCTCTTAAATCATCCGGAAATCTCAAATACGCTGTGACCCCATTTTTCCAGCCAATCAGAAATGCTGAGGTACCCCATCTATACTGCACATTCTGTTTTCTCATTTGCTCCAACAGGGGTTTCAGGGATCGCCTTCTCCTTAGGGTCTCTACTGTTAAGTCCGCATAGATTTGGATAGTCAAGTCTCCATACTTAACTAATGGTCTTCCCTTGGTCTTCTTCCAGATCTCATCTTTGGCCCCAAAATTTTGGAACTGGACAATTATGTCCCTCGATCTTTCCTTCTCAGTAGCCCGTTTGAACTTTCCTACCCTAAACACTCCATCCAGGTCGATCCCATCAGATTCCGGTTTATCTCTTATGGAGTTTAGGATTTTTTTAACTAGTTCATATAGTATTTCCCCTTTAGCAGTCTCTGGGATTCCTCGTATTCTAAGATTACTCCTTCTTTCTTTATTTTCTTGAACTTCCATCCTATAGGTCATTTTTTTCTGGTTATTTTCTAATTGGCTTATTTTTTCCTTTAAATTATCTATTTTCTGGGCCTGGGTTTTAACTTTCTTCTCCGTTTCTTCCATTCTCAATAGAAGGTGACCTAAATCATTTCGAATAGCTGTCATTTCGTGTTTTATCGTTTTTTCCAGATTTTGAAACATTTCTGCCATCTCCTTCTTATTTGGTAGTTGTAGTTCACCTTCTGGTTCTTTTTTTCCCAAGCCCTCTACTATTTGTTGGCTACCGCTGCTATTTATGCCCAATGATAACCTAGGGCTATTTCCTGAACTAATGTCCATTTCCCCTTTTGCACCTTGGGCCCTTTCTGGTGTAGTATTTCCATAAGATGTAAATTTCTTTATTGTTCCTGTTTGGGCCCCTTTGGGCCCTGCTCCCTTGGAACCTTTGTTCTTCATATCCTCTATATATCTTGATAGCCTTGCAGTTTTTCCTATTTCCTTTACTCTCCTGGGACACCTGGACCTCCTTTCTTCTTCTTTTCTAACCCCTGGGAATCCTCCCCTCTTTAACCCCCTTGGACGCCTGTATCACTCAGGGGTTCACCATGCAATAGGCCCCCAACAGTTTTCACTCACCCTTCCCCTCTCCGGACGGTGGTTCCAGGCTTATGTGGAGGGCCTTCACTGCTGCTCAGTCCTGGGGGGGATTCCTCGGGGTATCCGATATTCAGTTTCTTTCTTTCCACCTCCTTTCTCTCTCCTTGAGGATGGTCTTGGGGAAGAAGAATAGCTGTCCTAATATTTATGGGTCTCCCTGACCCAGGATTAAACATCCGGCCAGGGGGATAAAGGAAACTATAAGGTGGCAACACTTTATTTCATAAGAGCACCGACCAGCCTCTTCTCTCCCACCGAGGTCTTCCTCAGCTGGTCCCTTTCTCCTGCTTCACTCCTCCACTGGCCGCACAGCTTTCCAGTCCTGTAACACAGAGGGAGCCGACTTGTCACTGCCGCTCTGACAGGGAGCCGGCCGGCGTCTCTGTCTCCCAGTGATGCCTTGCGGCGAGCAGCGTGCTCACACCGCCCTGCTTCGTCTCCCCGGCAACCCGACAGCCGCCCTGGAGTCTCCGCATCGAGATCACCTTCTGGAGGTCCACGTCCGCTCCCCTCTCTCCTCCACGCGCCAGTCTCTCTCCGCTTGGAGCCCTCCTCAAGCAGGCAGGGCTTCACTCCATAAGGGTCTCGGAAGGTTAGTTTGGAGGTTATCGGAGAGCACTCACATCGTGCTCTCCGACGCCGCCATGTTTAGGCTCCGCCCCCCCCGCACATGGGCCAGTTCTAAGACCAATTTGCCAGCCTGTATTTCTCTTGAGGTAACCTTTGGATTTTTCTCTCTATCCTGAACAATTCTTCTGGCCGTTGTGGCAGCAATCTTCCGTGCTCTACCTGACCTTGGCTTATTATCAAGAGATCCCAGAACTTTCCTCTCCTTAAGTGCTTGAACCAGGGGTGGACTTACCATTTGGAAACTCGGGCACTGCCCGAGGGCCCGGGGTCAGTAGGGGACCCCATGAGATGCCCCTGGTACCTTTTTCATAGGCTTTTTTGAGTTTGGGCAAAGACACAGGGGCCCCATGATCCCCTATTGCCCGGGGGCCCCATGAGTTGTCAGTCTGCCCCTGATCCCGGAGCAACACTGTAGGGTGTTCCCGAGTGTAGCTCGGGGTTACCGCTTCTGGTACTGAAAGTTAGCTCCGGGAACACCGCCAGGGGGGGTTAATCCAGGGGAGGAGCCAAAGGGGAATTTGGTGCTTATCTTTTCAGCAATACCATTTAGAAGATACCATTTTTTTCAGCATGGAACATAGACAGATGGCCCCATAAAAGTTTTGTTTTTTGGGGAGTTGGAAGGTCCAGGAGGAGGATTATAAAACAGGCTTTTTTGAGTTTGGGCAAGGACACAGGGGCCCCATGATCCCCTATTGCCCGGGGGCCCCATGAGTTGTCAGTCCGCCCCTGCTCCCATACTTAAAAAAACCCTCATTGGACCCCACCAACCTGAACGACTTAAGAGCAATCTCCTTGCTCCCATTCATCTATAAACTTGTAGAACGCTTGGTCAACAACCGTCTTAGCTCCTACCTCACTGTAAACAACCTTCTTGAACCCTTCCAGTCTGGCTTTCCCTCACAGCACTCCACAGAAACTGCTCTACTGAATTTCACGAATGATTCTTTGAAAATAAAAGTTAACTGTAAAAATACACTATATTGCCAAAAATATTGGTCGGCCTGCCTTAGACGCACATGAACTTTAAAGGCCTCCCAGTCAGTCCGTAGGGTTCAATATTGAGTTGGCCCCGCCCTTTCCAGCTATAACAGCTTCAACTCTTCTGGGAAGGCCGTCCACAAGGTTTAGGAGGGTGTCTATGGGAAGGTTGGACCATTCTTCCAGAAGCACATTTGTCAGGTCAGGCACTGATGTCGGGGGAGGAGGCCTGGCTCGCAGTCTCCGCTCTAATTCATCCCAAAGGTGTTCTATGGGGTTGAGGTCAGGACTCTGTGCAGGACAGTCAAGTTCCTCCACCCCAAACTGGCTCCTCCATGTCTTTATGGACCTTGCTTTGTGCACTGGTGATGTTGGAACAGGAAGGGGCCATCCCCAAACTCTTCCCACAAAGTTGGGAGCATGAAATTGTCCAAAATGTCACCTTAAGAGTTCCCTTCACAGGAACTAGGGGGCCAAGCCCAACCCCTGAAAAAGAACCCCACACCATAATCCCCCCTCCACCAAACTTTACACTTGGCACAATGCAGCGAGGCAAGTACCGTTCTCCTGGAAACCACCAAACCCAGACGCGTCCATCGGACTGCCAGACAGAGAAGTGTGATTGGTCCCTCCAGAGAACATGCCTCCACTGCTCTAGAGTCCAGTGGCGGCTTGCTTTACACCATGGCCTCCAACGCTTTGCATTGCACTTGGTGATGGAAGGCTTGGATGCAGCTGCTCGGCCATGGAAACCCATTCCATGAAGCTCTCTACGCACTGTTGTTGGGCTCATCTGAAGGCCACACCAAGTTTGGAGGTCTTTAGCTATTGACTCTGCAGACAGTTGGCGACTTCTGCGCACTGTGCGCTTCAGCATGCGCTGACCCCGCCCTGTCATGTGACATGGCCTACAACTTGGTGGCTGAGTGGCTGTTCCCAGTTGCTTCCACTTTGTTATAATCCCACTAACAGTTGAGTGTGGAATATTTAGTAGCCAGGAAATGTCACGGATGGACTTATTGCCCAGGTGGCCACCTATCACGGGACCACGCTTGGAGTCACTGAGCTCCTGAGAGCGACCCATTCTTTCACCAATGTTTGTAGAAGCAGTCTGCATGCCTAGGGGCTTGATTGTATACACCTGTGTCCATGGAGGGGATTGGAACACCTGAATCACATGATTGGGAGGGGATTGGAGCACCTGAATCACATGATTGGGAGGGGATTGGAAGACCTGAATCACATGATTGGGAGGGGATTGGAACACCTGAGTCACATGATTTGGGAGGGGATTGGAACACCTGAATCAGAAGATTGGGAGGGGATTGGAACACCTGAATCACAAGATTGGGAGGGGATTGGAACACCTGAATCACATGATTGGGAGGGGATTGGAACACCTGAATCACATGATTGGGAGGGGATTGGAACACCTGAATCACATGATTGGGAGGGGATTGGAGCACCTGAATCACATGATTGGGAGGGGATTGGAACACCTGAATCACATGATTTGGAGGGTGGGGACAATACTTCTGGCAATATAGTGTATGTTGAGTGTTGCAAATTTATATTCATAAAGTTACAATTTTGCAAAGTGGAAGGAGCAGAGCCGCTTCTTTATTTTTGTAGCCATTGAGTATTCGTTGTAAAACCAGACCAGGGAGTTTATTTATTTTTTTCTAATAGAAATATTTTTCAACTCAACCATGCGGCTTAAATAGTGATATCTGCTTTTGTATTACCGCTTAGATTACGTGTTGAAACGCTCTGAGATGGTTCGGCCATCCAAATCTCCAGTTTAGGGTGAGATAAATATAATTAGGAACGGTTCTTCACAGCTGGAAGAGGAACCGTCTGTAATAATATTTCCCCTTCTCTCCTCCGAAGATGAAAATTGCGGCAGCCTTTTATTGGCTGATGGTTTTAAATCAACAAAAGCTTGTTGCTTTCATGGTCGAAGATTCCATTACGGTTTGTTCCTGCGGTAATAAACATTTTGCCGGAGCGGCGGCGTGTCAGCCAGTCACAATGTTGAATGTAACAATGAGAGAGAAACAGACGGAGAGATCGATCTTCATGACTTCGATGCACACAAGTGCTTTTTTTCTGCCGTTACGGGCTGAGCGTACAAGGCGATTAAATAATCAGGGCGATTACCCTGGAGGAATATAAATCGCAAGACCGGCCGACTAGAAAAACGCCGTCTATTAGCAAAGGAGAAGACGGCAGAGAGACGCTATAAGGACCTATAAGGAGGACCTTGGCCGGAGTTTAAAGGGAAACTGACGTCTTTTTTGTTTTTTTTATTTGCTATATGTGTGAAATTATTTCATTTGGCTTTAACCCTTCCCACATGGAAGAAAAATATATTTTAAATGCTACAATTTTGGCTGTATTCAATATATTTCAAAATATATTTAAATAAATATATATATACACACACACATATATTGTTGAAATGCATTTTTATTACAAAATATATGAAAAATATTTTTCAAAATATATTTTCAAATATACTGTATGTCTTTAAAAATAAATTTACATTTTTGGAATGCATTTACAAATATATGTAAAAACATGTTAAAATGACTTCTTCCAAAATATATTGACATATATTTGAACTGCTACAATTTTGGCCATATTCAATATATTTCAAAATATATTTATATATATATATATATATATATATATTACAGGTGAAACTCGGAAAATTAGAATATGGTGCAAAAGTTCATTGATTTCAGTGCAGCAACTTAACTACCTGCCGACCGCAGATAGCCGAATGACGGCTGCACCGCGGCCGGCCAGTTCTGGGGGGACGTCATATGACGTCCCCCCAGAACGCGCTCTCCTGCGCGCCCCAGGGGGCGCGCACCCGGCGATCTCCGTGATCGCTGTGTCCTACGGACACAGCTGATCACGAGATGTGGTAAAAGGCCGATCATACCGGCCTTTTACCACGTGATCAGCGGTGTCCAATGACACGCTGATCAGAGGGAAATGCAAGTGCCGGTTCTCGGCTGCACTTTCCTCACGCTGTCAGATCGTGAGGAAAGTACTGCCGAGAACCGGCAGTTGTCAGAGCGGGGATCGGCACCGATCATCAGGGCACTGATAGTGCCCTGATGATCGGTGCCCAGCAGTGCCACCCGCAAGTTCCGCCCAGCAGTGCGCCCACTAGCTCCGCCCACCCGTGCCCAGCAGTGCACCCACCTGTGCCCAGCAGTGCCCCCACCTGTGCCCAGCAGTGCCCCCACCTGTGCCACTCTGCAGTGCCACCTACCTGTGCCCAGAAGTGCCACCTACATGTGCCCAGCAGTGCCACCCACCTGTGCCCACCCACCTGTGCCCACCAGTGCCACCCACCTGTGCCCACCAGTGCCACCCACCTGTGCCCACCCTCCAGTGCTGCCCACCAGTGCCGCCCACCAGTGCAGCCCAGCAGTGCTGCCAGTCAGTGCCACCAGTCAGTGCCCAGGGGTTGTGCCAGTCAGTGCCCAGCAGTGATGCCAGTCAGTGCCGTCTATCAGTACCCATAATCAGTGTCACCTATCAGTGCCGCCTATCAGTGCTGCATATCAGTGCCGCCTATCCGTGACCCCTAATTAGTGCTGTCTATCAGTGCCGCCTATCCGTGCCACCTCATTAGTACTGCCTATCAGTGCCCTTTAGTGCTGCCTATCAGTGCCCATCAGTGCCACCTATCAGTGCCCATCAGTGCCACCTATCAGTGCCCATCAGTGCTGCCTCATCAACGCACATCAGTGATGGAGAAAAAATACCTGTTTGAAAAATTTTATAAAAGAAACAAATAAACTTTTTTTTTTTTTTTAATTTTTTTGCACTTTTTTATTTATAGCGCAAAAAGTAAAGTGCCCAGTGGCGATTAAATACCACCAAAAGAAAGCTCTATTTGTGAGAAAAAAATGATCAAAATTTCATATGGGTGCAATTTTGCATGACCGCGCAATTGTCAATCAAACTACGGCAGCACTGAAAGCTGAAAATTGGCCTGGTAAGGAAGGGGGTATAAGTGCCCGGCAGGCGAGGGGTTAAAAGGTGAAACTAATATATGAGACTCATTAGATGCAAAGCAAGATAGTTCAAGCCGTGATTTGTCATCATTGTGATGATTTTGGCTTACAGATCATGAAAACCCCAAATCCACAATCTCAGAAAATGAGAATATTCCATGCAATCAATAAAACACGGATTGTACATAGAACAATATCGGACCTCTGAAAAGTAGAAGCTGCATATGTACTCAGTACTTGGTTTGGGCCCCTTTTGCAGCAATTACTGCCTCAATGCGGCGTGGCATGGAAGCTATCAGCCTGTGGCACTGCTGAGGTGTTATGGAAGACCAGGATGCTTCAATAGCGGCCTTCAGCTCTTCTGCATTGTTCGGTCTCATGTCTCTCATCTTTCTCTTGGCAATGCCCCATAGATTCTCTATGGGGTTCAGGTCAGGCGAGTTTGCTGGCCAATCAAGCACAGTAATCCCACGGTCATTGAACCAGGTTTTGGTGCTTTTGGCAGTGTGGGCGGTGCCAAGTCCTGCTGGAAAATGAAGTCAGCGTCCCCATAAAGCTCGTCTGCGGAAGGAAGCATGAAGTGCTCCAAAATCTCCTGGTAGACGGCTGTGGTGACCCTGGACTTAATGAAGCACAGTGGACCAACACCAGCAGATGACATGGCTCCCCAAATCAACACAGACTGTGGAAACTTCATACTGGACTTCAAGCATCTTGCAGTGTGTGCCTCTCCATTCTTCCTCCATACTCGGGGTCCTTGGGCCTCTCCATTCTTCCTCCATACTCGGGGTCCTTGGGCCTCTCCATTCTTCCTCCATACTCGGGGTCCTTGGGCCTCTCCATTCTTCCTCCATACTCGGGGTCCTTGGGCCTCTCTATTCTTCCTCCATACTCGGGGTCCTTGTGCCCCTCCATTCTTCCTCCATACTCGGGGTCCTTGGGCCTCTCCATTCTTCCTCCATACTCGGGGTCCTTGGGCCTCTCCATTCTTCCTCCATACTTGGGGTCCTTGGGCCTCTCCATTCTTCCTCCATACTCGGGGTCCTTGGGCCTCTCCATTCTTCCTCCATACTCTGGGTCTTTGTGCTTCTCCATTCTTCCTCCATACTCGGGGTCCTTGGGCCTCTCCATTCTTCCTCCATACTCTGGGTCCTTGGGCCTCTCCATTCTTCCTCCATACTCGGGGTCCTTGGGCCTCTCCATTCTTCCTCCATACTCAGGGTCCTTGAGCCTCTCCATTCTTCCTCCATACTCGGGGTCCTTGGGCCTCTCCATTCTTCCTCCATACTCGGGGTCCTTTTGCCTCTCCATTCTTCCTCCATACTTGGGGTCCTTGGGCCTCTCCATTCTTCCTCCATACTCGGGGTCCTTTTGCCTCTCCATTCTTCCTCCATACTCGGGGTCCTTGGGCCTCTCCATTCTTCCTCCATACTCGGGGTCCTTGGGCCTCTCCATTCTTCCTCCATACTCGGGGTCCTTGGGCCTCTCCATTCTTCCTCCATACTCGGGGTCCTTGGGCCTCTCTATTCTTCCTCCATACTCGGGGTCCTTGTGCCCCTCCATTCTTCCTCCATACTCGGGGTCCTTGGGCCTCTCCATTCTTCCTCCATACTCGGGGTCCTTGGGCCTCTCCATTCTTCCTCCATACTTGGGGTCCTTGGGCCTCTCCATTCTTCCTCCATACTCGGGGTCCTTGTGCCTCTCCATTCTTCCTCCATACTCGGGGTCCTTGGGCCTCTCCATTCTTCCTCCATACTCGGGGTCCTTGGGCCTCTCCATTCTTCCTCCATACTCTGGGTCCTTGGGCCTCTCCATTCTTCCTCCATACTCGGGGTCCTTGGGCCTCTCCATTCTTCCTCCATACTCAGGGTCCTTGAGCCTCTCCATTCTTCCTCCATACTCGGGGTCCTTGGGCCTCTCCATTCTTCCTCCATACTCGGGGTCCTTTTGCCTCTCCATTCTTCCTCCATACTCGGGGTCCTTGGGCCTCTCCATTCTTCCTCCATACTCGGGGTCCTTTTGCCTCTCCATTCTTCCTCCATACTCGGGGTCCTTGTGCCTCTCCATTCTTCCTCCATACTCGGGGTCCTTGGGCCTCTCCATTCTTCCTCCATACTCGGGGTCCTTTTGCCTCTCCATTCTTCCTCCATACTCGGGGTCCTTGTGCCTCTCCATTCTTCCTCCATACTCGGGGTCCTTGGTTTCCAAATGAGATGCAAAAGTTGCTCTCATCAGAAAAGAGGACTTTGGACCACTGAGCACCAGACCAGGTCTGTTTTTCTTTAGCCCAGGTAAGACGCTTCTGACGTTGTTTGTTGTTCAGGAGCGGCTTGACAAGAGGAATACGACATTTGAAGCCCATGTCCAGGATCCGTCTGTGTGTGATGGCTCTTGATGCACTGACTCCAGCCTCAGTCCACTCCTTGTGAAAGTCCCCAACACTTTTGAATGGCCTTTTCCTGACAATCCTCTCCAGGCTGCGGTCATCCCTGCTGCTTGTGCACCTTTTTCCTCCACACTTTTCCCTTCCACATAACTTTCTATTAATGTGCTTTGATACAGCACTTTGGGAACATCCAACTTCTTCTGCAATTCTCTTTTGAGGCTTTCCCTCCTTATGGAGGGTGTCAGTGATGGTGTCAGGTCAGCAGTCTTTCCCATGATTGTGATTCCTACTGAACCAGACTGAGAGACCATTTAAAGGCTCAGGAACCCTTTGCAGGTGTTATGGCCAAATGAGCTGATTAGAGTGGGACACTTTGAGCCGAGATTACTCCACCTTTTCACAATATTCTCATTTTCTGAGATTGTGGATTTGGGGTTTTCATGAGCTGTAAGCCATAATCATCACAATGATGACAAATCACGGCTGGAACTATCTTGCTTTGCATGGAATGAGTCTCATATATTAGTTTCACCTTTTAAGTTGCTGCACTGAAATAAATGAACTTTTGCACCATATTCTCATTTTTCGAGTTTCACCTGTGAATTGTACATTCACATCAGTCCCTAACCCTCAAGGGACCTTACAATCTGAGATTCCTAACTCACATTCAAACATACTAGGGCCAATTTAGACAGGAGCCAATTAACGAACCAGCATGTCTTTGGAGGTGGGAGGAAACCGGATTACCCGGAGGAAACCCGCACAGGGAGAACATGCAAACTCCAGGCAGGAGGTGCCGTGGTTGGGATTCGAACCAACAACCCTTGTACTGCCAGGGGGAAGTGCTGACCATTAAGCCACTGTGCTGCCTTTATGTAAAATCTTTACCCCCAAAAAAGAAAAACTGTTTGCTGTAACTGAATATAAAATATTAAATGGAGTTCAGCTTCAATTTGTTAGTGTATCTAAATCTGCTAATACATCTCGCACTCCCCTCCCCCCCAGACTGATGCTCATCCAGAGTGGAGGCGCTCTAATACAGGAGAGGTGTTACTGTCCAGATTATCAGGTGAAATCACAGGGGAAAAAAGCACAGCCTAAAAAAAAAAGAAAACTAAGGCAGCCACCACATCTAATGATTGGGAAACTGCAACATATGACATTTTTTTGTTTTGAGTTTAAGTCTCACATCAAGACCAACTTTGAAATTGCGCCACTTACAGCCACTTACAGCGAAGTCGCACAATTTCAAAGTCGGGGGACACACCGACTTCCGGTGCGATTTGCAAGACATCTGACACAGATGTTTATGCAAATTGCACCAAAAGTAGCGCACGCAGGGGTGTCCCCAGGGTTGGAGTCACCCGGTGCGATAACACTTGGTGACAACCTCTCCGACGATCCCGCAGAATGGATCGGATCTGTGGATTGGGCATAATGGATCGGAGTTCGATCCATTATGCTCCCCAATCCGCAGATCCCATCCATCCTGCGGGGATCGTCGGCATGCAACCTATACGGGGTGACACCGGACCCGCTCCACGAAAAAGGTAAGTTGTAAAGAAAGCCGACGATCCCCGCAGGATGGATGGGATCTGTGGACTGGTGAGCATAATGGATCGAACTCCGATCCATTATGCTCAATCCATCCCGCGGGGATCGTCAGCTTTCTTTACAACTTACCTTTTTCATGGAGCGGGTCCGGTGTCACCCCGTACAGTCGGTGTCACCCGGTGCGGGCCGCACCCCCCGCACCTGCCTCGGGGCGCCATGTACTGCTTTTGAAATCGATGCTGCTCCGACCAAGTCAGAACCGCACCAATATGACCACTGTAATTGCAGACAATAGGCTGCGACTGGGCATGCGATTTGCAAGACGCAGGGCATGCTAACCGAATGCCGAGTCACACCCAACGTGCGCACTTTCAGTTTGTAGCTACCGGCTATTAAAAATCAGATACTTGTCAGAGACAGAAGTCCAGCGCGGTCTTCCATCAGCTGGTTCTTACCACTGCAGGTCCCTGGTGCCACCATCTTGGACACCATCACTATCTGTGGAACCACAAGCCGGCTCCCCACCGCGCATGCGAGAGCTCGCACCTTGCTTTGGAAACATTCCTGCGGCCTCGTGTGACGTGTCCCAATAGGCTGCGGGATGGGAGGGGGACAGAACACGGGACACTATCCTCGCCTAGGCAAGGATTGAAGAAGTGGGGGCAGATACCATTCAAAATCGGATCCCTCCCCCCAACTTTAATGCTATGTACTACCAGAACTGAGCGGCTTCTCAATGTTTTTTACTCCATGATTTATATCCCTATTCTTTAAATAAAAAAAAAAACTTTTGACATAAAAAAAAAAAATCAGTATTAGCCTCCCCCCCCCTCCAAAAAAAAAAAAAGACTGTCATTCAGTTATTGGCTGGAGGGAAGAAGTAGGCAGCAGAGTGGCTATATGGTTAGCACTTCCGCCTGGCAGAACTCGGGTCATCAGCTCGAATCCCAACCACAGCACCACCTGCCTCCTTTCATCAGCTGTCCCCATCAGAGCACCCCCTTACATCAGATGTCCCCAACTGAGCGCCCCCTTACATCAGATGTCCCCATCAGAGTGCCCCCTTACATCAGATGTCCCCAACTGAGCACCCCCTTACATCAGATGTCCCCATCAGAGCACCCCCTTACATCAGGTGTTCCCATCAGAGTACCGCCTTATATCAGGTGTCCCCATCAGAGCACCCCCTTACATCAGATGTCCCCATCAGAGCACCCCCTTACATCAGATGTCCCCATCAGAGCACCCCCTTACATCAGATGTCCCCATCAGAGCACCCCCTTACATCAGATGTCCCCATCAGAGCACCCCCTTACATCAGGTGTTCCCATCAGAGTACCGCCTTATATCAGGTGTCCCCATCAGAGCACCCCCTTACATCAGGTGTTCCCATCAGAGTACCGCCTTATATCAGGTGTCCCCATCAGAGCACCCCCTTACATCAGATGTCCCCAACTGAGCACCCCCTTACATCAGATGTCCCCATCAGAGCACCCCCTTACATCAGATGTCCCCAACTGAGTGCCCCCTTACATCAGATGTCCCCAACTGAGTGCCCCCTTACATCAGGTGTCCCCATCAGAGCACCCCCTTACATTAGGTGTCCCCATCAAAGCACCCCCTTACATTAGGTGTCCCCAACTGAGTGCCCCTTACATCAGATGTCCCCATCAGAGCACCCCCTTACATCAGGTGTTCCCATCAGAGTACCGCCTTATATCAGGTGTCCCCATCAGAGCACCCCTTTACATCAGATGTCCCCATCAGAGCACCCCCTTACATCAGGTGTTCCCATCAGAGTACCGCCTTATATCAGGTGTCCCCATCAGAGCACCCCCTTACATCAGATGTCCCCATCAGAGCACCCCCTTACATCAGATGTCCCCATCAGAGCACCCCCTTACATCAGATGTCCCCATCAGAGCACCCCCTTACATCAGATGTCCCCATCAGAGCACCCCCTTACATCAGGTGTTCCCATCAGAGTACCGCCTTATATCAGGTGTCCCCATCAGAGCACCCCCTTACATCAGATGTCCCCAACTGAGCGCCCCCTTACATCAGATGTCCCCATCAGAGTGCCCCCTTACATCAGCTGTCCCCATCAGAGCACCCCCTTACATCAGGTGTCCCCATCAGAGTACCGCCTTACATCAGATGTCCCCAACTGAGCACCCCCTTACATCAGATGTCCCCATCAGAGCACCCCCTTACATCAGATGTCCCCAACTGAGTGCCCCCTTACATCAGGTGTCCCCATCAGAGCGCCCCCTTACATCAGGTGTCCCCATCAGAGCACCCCCTTACATTAGGTGTCCCCATCAGAGCACCCCCTTACATTAGGTGTCCCCAACTGAGTGCCCCCTTACATCAGCTGTCCCCATCAGAGTGCCCCCTTACATCAGCTGTCCCCATCAGAGTGCCCCCTTACATCAGATGTCCCCTTCAGAGCGTCCCCATGCATCGTGTTCCCATCAGAGCACCCCCATGCATCAACTGTCCCCATCAGAGCACCCCCTTACATCAGCTATCCCCATCAGAGCGTCCCCATGCATCAGATGTCCCCATCAGAGCGCCCCCTTACATCAGATGTCCCCATCAGAGTGCCCCCTTACATCAGATGTCCCCATCAGAGTGCCCCCTTACATCAGATGTCCCCATCAGAGTGCCCCCTTACATCAGATGTCCCCATCAGAGTGCCCCCTTACATCAGCTATCCCCATCAGAGCGTCCCCATGCATCAGGTGTTCCCATCAGAGCGCCCCCTTACATGGGACTTCCCCATCAGAATGTTCCCTTTACCTGAACCTTCTGCATCAGCCTGGTTCATGGATCAGTGAATGCACTCTCAGAGATCCTGGGGGGGGCACAAGTAAAATCTGGGGGGACACAGTCCACCCAGCACCCACCTAGATCCGGCCCCACTCTCTCCTTATTGGCTTACTGGCAATGATTGACAGCGGTTGCAGCCAATGGCTCCAACTGCTGTGTTTTAGTCAATGAGGAGATGAGAGAGTCCCAGAACAGCCGAGGCTCCCATGCACATCACTGGATGGAGAGGGGGCTCAGGTAAGTATTAGAGGGGCTGTGGGGGGAGCAGCACAAATAAAATGCATGAAGGTAAAAAAACCTTCAACCTTTACAACCACTGTAACTTTATTGCTATTACATTGAAGGCCCCCCTGTGTGGAGGCATCATTAAAATGATAGGTCCTCTTCAAGAAGACATCAGGGGTTTATTAGACCCCTAATGTCACCCCTGCACCCCACTGAAGCTGATCAAGCACAGCCAAGGGAATGATATCGCCAAACCCGGAGGTGACGCAACGCTTGTTGCTTTTGGGTCCATCCATTGGAGGGGAGATCAGCGAATGGTCCACATCCACAGAGGCCTGCAGGAGAGGCAGCAAAGCCCGGAATACACGGCGGGGGGTGCAAACGTCAGAGTTGTGTGGAAGGGATCAGGAGAGCCGACAGTCAGCTTAATGGATGCTACAGCAGCCAAGAATCTTTTTATGAAGACTCCATTAAGTGGCAGCGAAGGTGTATCTAAAGCCCCAATTTTTTTTTTTAGCTTTGCATGGAGTAGGGAAGGATGACAACGACTTTAATGTGCAATTACGTAGTGCGAAATGATGCGATCTTGAAGTGATTTTGAGGCGACTTTTATGTCTTGCTGTTCGCACATTTCGCAGTTCATACCGAGGCTCCATTTCTGAAATGCACGGTTCAGAAGTATGCTGTAAATACATCGCACACATCGATCTTGCTGTGCCATTTGTTACAGTGTTACTAAACCCCGGACCCCGCATTCACTATATCCGCTCTCCCCGGACCCCGCATTCACTATATCCGCTCTCCCCGGACCCCGCATTCACTATCTCCGCTCTCCCCGGACCCCGCATTCACTATATCCGCTCTCCCCGGACCCCACATTCACTATATCCGCTCTCCCCGGACCCCGCATTCACTATATCCGCTCTCCCCGGACCCCGCATTCACTATATCCGCTCTCCCCGGACCCCGCATTCACTATATCCGCTCTCCCCAGACCCCGCATTCACTATATCCGCTCTCCCCGGACCCCGCATTCACTATATCCGCTCTCCCCGGACCCCGCATTCACTATATCCGCTCTCCCCGGACCCCGCATTCACTATCTCCGCTCTCCCCGGACCCCGCATTCACTATATCCGCTCTTCCCGGACCCCGCATTCACTATATCCGCTCTCCCCGGACCCCGCATTCACTATATCCGCTCTCCCCGGACCCCGCATTCACTATATCCGCTCTCCCCGGACCCCGCATTCACTATATCCGCTCTCCCCGGACCCCGCATTCACTATATCCGCTCTCCCCGGACCCCGCATTCACTATATCCGCTCTCCCCGGACCCCGCATTCACTATATCCGCTCTCCCCAGACCCCGCATTCACTATATCCGCTCTCCCCGGACCCCGCATTCACTATATCCGCTCTCCCCGGACCCCGCATTCACTATATCCGCTCTCCCCGGACCCCGCATTCACTATAACCGCTCTCCCCGGACCCCGCATTCACTGTATCCGCTCTCCCCGGACCCCGCATTCACTATAACCGCTCTCCCCGGACCCCGCATTCACTATAACCGCTCTCCCCGGACCCGCATTCACTATATCCGATCTCCCCGGACCCCGCATTCACTATATTCGCTCTCCCCGGACCCCGCATTCACTGTATCCGGTCTCCCCGGACCCCGCATTCACTATATCCGCTCTCCCCGGACCCCGCATTCACTATATCCGCTCTCCCCGGAGCCCGCATTCACTATATCCGCTCTCCCCGGACCCCGCATTCACTATATCCGCTCTCCCCGGACCCCGCATTCACTATATCCGCTCTCACTGGACTCTGCATTCACTATATCCGCTCTCCCCGGAGCCTGCATTCACTATATCCGCTCTCCCCGGACCCCGCATTCCCTATATCCGGTCCCCCACAAAGCACCTTGTCTCCATGTTGATGGGGACAAGGACCTCTTCCCAGCAATCGTGGCCGGTGGTTGTTGGGGTCTGCAGGAGTGGGGCTTATTGAAATCTGGAAGCCCCCATTAACAAGGCGCCCCCAGATCCTGGCCCCTCCTCCTATGTGAATGAGTATGGGGTACACGCAGGGGCGGACTGACCATTTAGGCATTTGGGCACTGCCTGAGGGCCCAGGGTCAGTAGGGGGCCCCATGAGATGCCCCTGGTACCTTTTACATAGGCTTTTTTGGGTGTGGTTTGATTTCCTATTACCCAGGGGCCCCATGAGTTGTCAGTCCGCTCCTGGGTACACGGTGAAAAAAAAAAAAGTACAGTATACAAAATGACAGTAGACAGTCTGTGACAAGTCCTTTAATAAAAACATAAAATAAAAAAAATGTCTCCTGAAGTAGATTCAATGCCAATCACGATGCCCGCCACCGCCGCTACCCGAAAAAAGAAAAAAAAAAACGCTCCACTGTCGCCGTCTGACAGCTGCGCCAAGATGACAGTTCTTAAATATCTAAGGGGCGGGGTCACCCTTGTGACATCATCATGTGCCATGATTGGCCATAGCATTGCACCTGACCCTTGGTCAGGTGCATTGCTTTGGCTAATCCCAATGCACTGTCAGGGCGCAGTGCATTGTGGGGCACAGCTGGCAAAATAGCCCGCCGAATGCCCTTACCATTCGTGTGTTCGCCAAACGTGCGTTGGATCAGTCCATGAAATCTGGTCCTATAATTAGTGATCTGACTCACTGACGGTTGCGGTGAGATCTAACGTGTAGCACAATTTATGTTTACATGTGCCCAGGGGCGGACTGACAACTCATGGGGCCCCCAGGCAATAGGGGATCATGGGGCCCCTGTGTCCTTGCCCAAACTCAAAAAAGTCTATTAAAAAGGTACCAGGGGGCATCTCATGGGGCCCCCTACTGACCTCGGGCCCTCGGGCAGTGCCCTAGTTTCCAAATGGTCAGTCCGCCCCTGCACGTGCCCTGTGCTGCGTGTTTGCATTGGGGTATATATGGGCTGATGGAGATTTTCATTTATTATTAATAATAATAATAATAATAATATTTTTTTTTGCATTCATTCTTATTTCTTTTGTTATCTTTTTATTTATTTTTTAAACTTTTTTTTTTTTTAAACTGTTTTCTTTATTTAACTTTATTGCTATTGCAAGGGAGCTAACAACCCCCCCCCCCCCTAAGTGATAGCGCTGATAACAGCTTCTCTTTACAGGGGTAAATTAGACCCCCAATGTGTCCCCAGCCCTCCACTGCAGCTAATTACCCACTTGCCTACCAGGCACTTATACCCCCTTCCTTACCAGGCCAATTTTCAGCTTTCAGCGCTGCCGCACTTTGATTGAAAATTGCGCGGTCATGCAACATTGTACCCATATGAAATTTTGATCATTTTTTTCTCACAAATAGAGCTTTCTTTTGGTGGTATTTAATCGCCACTGGGCGCTTTACTTTTTGCGCTATAAATTAAAAAAAGTGCAAAAAATTTGAAAAAAAAAAAAAGTTTATTTGTTTCTTTTATAAAATTTTTCAAACAGGTATTTTTTCTCCTTCACTGATTTGCGTTGATGAGGCGGCACTGATGGGCACTGATAGGCGGCACTGATGGGCACTGATAGGCAGCACTAAAGGGCACTGATAGGCAGTACTAATGAGGTGGCACGGATAGGCGGCACTGATAGACAGCACTAATTAGGGGTCACGGATAGGCGGCACTGATATGCAGCACTGATAGGCGGCACTGATAGGTGACACTGATGATGGGTACTGATAGACGGCACTGACTGGCATCACTTCTGGGCACTGACTGGCGGCACTGACTGGCACAACCCCTGGGCACTGACTGGTGGCACTGACTGGCAGCACTGCTGGGCTGCACTGGTGGGTGGCACTGGTGGGCAGCACTGGTGGGTGGGCACAGGTGGGTGGCACTGGTGGGCACAGGTGGGTGGCACTGGTGGGCACAGGTGGGTGGGCACAGGTGGGTGGCACTGCTGGGCACATGTAGGTGGCACTTCTGGGCACAGGTAGGTGGCACTGCAGAGTGGCACAGGTGGGTGCACTGCTGGGCACAGGTGGGGGCACTGCTGGGCACAGGTGGGGGCACTGCTGGGAACGGGTGGGCGGGGCTAGTGGGCGCACTGCTGGGAGGAACTTGCGGGTGTCACTGCTGGGCACCGATCATCAGGGCACTGATCATCAGTGCCCTGATGATCGGTGCCGATCCCCGCTCTGACAACTGCCGGTTCTCGGCAGTACTTTCCTCACGATCTGACAGCGTGAGGAAAGTGCAGCCGAGAACCGGCACTTGCATTTCCCTGTGATCAGCGTGTCATTGGACACCGCTGATCACGTGGTAAAAGGCCGGTGGGATCGGCCTTTCACCACATCACGTGAACAGCTGTGTCCGTAGGACACAGCGATCACGGAGATCGCCGGGTGCGCGCCCCCTGGGGCGCGCAGGAGAGCGCGTTCTGGGAGGACGTCATATGACGTCCACTCAGAACTGGCCGGCCGCGGTGAAGCCGTCATTTGGCTATGCGCGGTCGGCAAGAGGTTAAGCACAGACGCATCAAAAAGGAGTCCAAAAAGCACTGCAGAAATGGATCTGGCCTGGTTCATACCAGATGCAGTCCAGTGAATTTTTTTTTTCTGCATCAAAAATGCATGAACAGTAGATTATATGGGTTCTAATGGCATAGTTCACAGCAGTGCAGTGCGTTCCAGTGCAGTCAAAAACAATAATTACATGCTGCATTTTTTTCTGCACTGAACTGTACCAGAAGGCGGCAAAAAACATAGAATAAACATGCGAATGCAGCGGAATGCACCAGACACAACAAAAACGCACTGGAATGCATAAAAATGCATGAACAGTAAGGTATATGGGTTCTAATGTTATAGTTCACAGCAGTGCAGTGCGTTCCAGTGCAGTCAAAAACAAATTGTTGCATGCTGCATTTTTTTCTGCACTGAACTGTACCAGAAGGCGGGAGAATGCAGCGAAATGCACCAGCGACATAAAAAACAAACTAGAATGCATAAAAAGCCTCAAAAATGCATGGGAATGCATTACATGGAACAGGACAATAAAGAAAAATGTATTGGGAAAAAAAACGGATCTGGCCTGGTTCATACCAGATGCAGTCCAGTGCATTTTTTTCTGCATCAAAAATGCATGAACAGTAGGGTATATGGGTTCTAATGGCGTAATTCACACCAGTGCAGTGCATTCCAGTGCAGTCAGAAAAAAAGTATTGCAAAAAACCACGGGAATGCAGCGGAATGCACCAGTCACATCAAAAACGCACTAGAATGCAAAAAAAAGCATAAAAAATGCATGAAAAGTAGGGTATATGGGTTCTAATGGCATAGTTCACACCAGTCCAGTGCGTTCCAGTGCAGTCAAAAACAAATTATTGCATGCTGCATTTTTTTTCTGCACTGAACTGACAGAAGGCGGCAAAAAACATAAAAAAAACACACATGAGAATGCAGAGAAATGCACCAGACACATCAAAAACGCATTAGAATGCAAAAAAAACCCATAAAAAAATGCATGGGAATGCATTACATGAAAAAAAAACAGGACAAATGTATTGAAAAAAAAAAACGGATCTGGCCTGGTGCGTACCAGATGCAGTCCAGTGCATTTTTTTCTGCATCAAAAATGCATGAACAGTAGATTATATGGGTTCTAATGGCGTACTTCACACTATTGCAGTGCGTTCCAGTGCAGTCAGAAAAAAATTATTGCATGCTGCATTTTTTTCTGCACTGAACTGTACCAGAAGGCGGCAAAAAAACATAAAATGAACATGAGAATGCAGCGTAATGCACCAGACACATCAAAAATGCACTAGAATGCAAAAAAAGCATAAAAAATGCATGAAAAGTAGGGTATACGGGTTCCAACAGGGGCGGACTGACCATTTGGAAACTCGGGCACTGCCCGGGGTCAGTAGGGGGCCCCATGAGATGCCCCTGGTACCTTTTTCATAGGCTTTTTTGAGTTTGGGCAAGGACACAGGGGCCCCATGATCCCCTATTGCCCGGGGGCCCCATGAGCTGTCAGTCTGCCCTTGGGTTCTAATGGCATAGTTCACACCAGTGCAGTGCATTCCAGTGCAATAAAAAAAATGTAATGCATGCTGCATTTTTTTTCTGCACTGAAGTGTACCAGAAGGCGGCAAAAAACAAAAAAAACATGAGAATGCAGCAGAATGCACCAGACACATCAAAAACACCCTAGAATGCATAAAAAGCCTCAAAAATACATGGGAATGCATTACATGGAAAAAAAACAGGACAATAAAAAAAAATGTATTGAAAAAAAAAAACGGATCTGGCCTGGTTCATACCAGATGCAGTCCAGTGCTTTTTTTTCTGCATCAAAAATGCATGAACAGTAGATTATATGGGTTCTAATGGCATACTTCACACCAGTGCAGTGCGTTCCAGTGCAGTCAAAAACAAATTATTGCATGCTGCATTTTTTTTTCTGCACTGAACTGTACCAGAAGGCGGCAAAAAACATAAACACACGGGAATGCAGTGGAATGAACCAGACGCATAAAAAACGCACTAGAATGCATCAAAAATGCATGAATAGTAGGGTAGGTGGGTTCTAATGGCATAATTCACAGCAGTGCAGTGCGTTCCAGTGCAGTCAAAAACAATAATTACATGCTGCATTTTTTTTCTGCACTGAACTGTACCAGAAGGCGGCAAAAAAAAAACACATTTGAGAATGCAGCGGAATGCACCAGACACATCAAAAATGCACTAGAATGCATAAAAAGCCTAAAAAATGCATGGGAATGCATTACATGAAAAAAAAACAGGACAATAAAGAAAAATGTATTGGAAAAAAAAAAACAAATCTGGAGGAAAAAATGTGTCAAAAACATGCATGCAGAAACGCATCGGGCATGCATTTTTGTAGTGTGAACCGGCCCTAACTGTACTTGGAATGCAGCAAAATGCATAAAGAAGGCACCAGAATGCATCAAAAATGCACCTGAATGTAATAAAACAAAAAAAAAAGAAAAAACTTTGTAAAAAAAATAAAAATAAAAAAGAGGGTGCACAAAATGCACTGGAATGCATCAAAAATGCTCATGAAGAACTGCATTCTGATCACAAATATTTTTTATTTATTTCAGGTACTTATATAGCGCCGTCAATTTATGCAGCACTTTACATATATTGTACATTCACATCAGTCCCCGCCCCCGAGGAGCGTACAATCTAAGGTCCCTAACCCTCAAGGGGTGTACAATCTAAGGTCCCTAACCCTCAAGGGGAGTACAACCTAAGGTCCCTAACCCTCAAGGGGCGTACAATCTAAGGTCCCTAACCCTCAAGGGGCGTACAATCTAAGGTCCCTAACCCTCAAGGGGCGTACAATCTAAGGCCCCTAACCCTCAAGGGGCGTACAATCTAAGGTCCCTAACCCTCAAGGGGCGTACAATCTAAGGTCTCTAACCCTCAAGGGGCGTACAATCTAAGGTCCCCACCCCCGAGGAGCGTACAATCTAAGGCCCCTAACCCTCAAGGGCGTACAATCTAAGGTCCCTAACCCTCAAGGGGTTTACAATCTAAGGTCCCTAACCCTCAAGGGGCGTACAATCTAAGGTCCCTCACCCTCAAGGGGTGTACAATCTAAGGTCCCTAACCCTCAAGGAGCGTACAATCTAAGGTCCCCAACCCTCAAGGAGTGTACAATCTAAGGTCCCCAACCCTCAAGGAGTGTACAATCTAAGGTCCTTCACCCTCAAGGGGCGTACAATCTAAGGTCCCTAACCCTCAACGGGCGTACAATCTAAGGTCCCTAACCCTCAAGGGGCGTACAATCTAAGGTCCATAACCCTCAAGGGGCGTACAATCTAAGGCCCCTAACCCTCAAGGGGCGTACAATCTAAGGTCCTTCACCCTCAAGGGGCGTACAATCTAAGGTCCCCAACCCTCAAGCGGTGTACAATCTAAGGTCCCTAACCCTCAAGGGGCGTACAATCTAAGGTCCCTAACCCTCAAGGGGCGTACAATCTAAGGCCCCTAACCCTCAAGGAGTTAACAATCTAAGGTCCCTAACCCTCAAGGAGTTAACAATCTAAGGTCCCTAACTCACATTCATACATACACATAATAGGGCCAATTTAGACAGGAGCCAATTAACCTACCAGCATGTCTTTGGAGTGTGGGAGGAAACCGGAGAACCTGGAGGAAACCCACGCAGGCACAGGGGGAACATGCAAACTCCAGGCAGGTCGTGCCGTGGTCGGGGTTTCAACCAGTGACCCCAGTACTGCCAGGCGGAAGTGCTAACCATTTAACCGCTGTGCTGCCCTGTGAACCAACCCTAATCTGGTGTGCAGTAGATGTGGATTCTCACATGAGGACCTGGCCTTCTACTTGAAGCAGGTCGTGGTCTCCTCTGAGGTTCCTCTCGGCGGTGTGGTCGGGGCGTATCCTTCCGCCTATCAACTTTCGTCGGTAGAAGGCCTCTCGCCCGTCTGAGGAGCCCGACCCTCCACCAGACTTTGTCAGAGTGACGGAATGCTAATGTGGAAAATCTTTTAACAAATAGCTTTGTTTTCCTGTGAAGCTCCAGTAAATGCAGAGTTTGTTCATCGCTGCTCTCCGTTCCTCATCACCCCAGACGTGATTTACGGTGATAATTTCACCAACCAGATGGTAAAATGCCGCGGCTGCCAATGATTCATGTCGAGCGCACCGCAAACCTCTTCTCTGTTTTTAGGGGGAAAAAAACTTTCTTCTCTTCCGCGTTACACGGGAGAGATTAATCACCGAATCTCCACCGCCGGTCTCATCCTTAATTTTCTAATACGAGATTTCTTGATTAGATGCAAATGAGAGAGCAGATTTATCAATGAGTCGGCCCACAGATGGAGAATCTGGAGGTTCATCCATTACAGAGTAACAGCTTTACTAGTCACTTGTAAATATTACCGGCAAAAATATTTGTGTAAAAACAGCAGAACAGGAGCTTAGCCATCCTTACCTTCTTCCTTTCCTTTCTCCCCCTACCTTCCCCCTCTTTTTATTTTCCTTTTTTCTCCTTCCCTCCCTTGACATGTTGGCTATGCCTCACATCTTTACCATGAAAAAATAAAAATCAATATTTTAGTATATATCATTGTTCCACCTAACACTCCACAAAATGGAAACTTTCCCTTTCCTCTCCTCTCCTCTCCTCCCTTTTTCCTTTTTGTTTTTCTTTCCTTTCTCCTTTCCTCTTCTTCTCCTTTTCCTTTCCTTTTCCTTCCACCTTCCCCCTTTCCTCATCTTCTCCTTTCCCTTTCTCTTTCCTTCCACCTTCCCCCTTTTCTCTTCTTCTCCTTTTCCTTTTCCTTTCCTTTCCCTTTCCTTCCACCTTTCCTCTTCTTCTCCTTTTCCTTTTCCTTTTCCTTTCCTTTCCTTTCCCTTCCCTTTCCTTCCACCTTCCCCCTTTCCTCTTCTTCTCCTTTTCCTTTTCTTTCCTTTCCTTCCACCTTCCCCCTTTCCTCTCCTTCTCCTTTTCCTTTCCTTTCCCTTTCCTTCCACCTTCCCCCTTCCTCCTTTCCCTTTCCTTCCCCCTTCCTCCTTTACTTTCCCTTTTTTTTATATTCCTTTTTTCTCCATTCAATTCAATATTTTAGTATATATCATTGTCCCACCTAACACTACACAGAATAGACTTTCCCTTCCTTCTCCTTTTCCTTTCCTTTCCTTTCACCTTCCCTCTTTCCTCTCCTCCCTTTTTTTCTTTTTGTTTTCCTTTCCCTTTCTCTTTCCTTCCACCTTCCCCCTTTCCTCTTCTTCTCCTTTTCCTTTGCCTTTCCTTCCACCTTCCCCCTTTCCTCTCCTTCTCCTTTTCCTTTGCCTTTCCTTCCCCCTTTCCTTTCCTCTCCTTTTCCTTTCCCTTTCCTTCCACCTTCCCTCTTCCTCCTTTCCTTTTCCCTTTTTTTTATATTCCTTCCCTTGACATGTTGGCTATGCCTCACATCTTTACCATGAAAAAAAATACAATTCAATATTTTAGTATATATCATTGTTCCACCTAACACTCCACAAAATAGAGACTTTCCCTTCCTTCTCCTTCTCCTTCTCCTCTCCTTTCCTTCCCCTTTCTCTTCTTTTTCTTTTCTCTCTCTTTCCGTTCTTTTTCTCTCCCTTCTTTTTCCATTCTTTCCTTTCTCTTTCCCTTCCTTTTTTTTTTTCCTTTTGCTTACTCCCCTTTTCTGTTTCTTTTCCCTCCTTTCTCTTTCCTTTCCTTTCTCCTCCTTTTATCTTTCCTCTTCTCATTTTTCTTTCCCTTCTGTAGTATGTTCTTCTCTCCTGTTTCCTTTTTCCTTCTTACCCTCTACCGCTCTCTCTGTTTTTAAGTGTTTCCTTTTTTTCCCCCACCTTCCCATCCATTTCCTTTTTCCTTTCTTTTGGTCAACCATCTTGTTTTAATTTCCTTTGTCCCCTATCTTTCTGAATCAATTCCTCCTTTTCCTTCATTCTGTACCTTCTGCACTCCCTTCCTGATTTCCTCTCTTTTCTTTTCTTCCTCCTCCTAATCTTTTTTCTTTTCTTTTCCTTTTCTTTATTGCCTTCTGCTTCCACCTTTACTTTAATTCCATCTAACTTCCTCTTCCCATTTCCTTTCCTTTCTTCCCTAAGATTTCTATACTGCCTCACTCCTTTTTTCTCTCTTTTCTTCCCATACTTTTCTCTTTCCCTTTTATCTTCTAGTATATGCCAAAATCTGTGCTTAGAGAAATAACTAAATAATAGCAGCTGTACCCCGTACTCTGATACCAGACATTCAAAAAGTGCACAACAAAACGTGCAGCGCTCTACTCATCAAAAAATCAACAGAAAAGTAAAGCAATTAAAATGTCCAATAATATGTTTAATAATTAAACTGTGTCCATAAAAGGTATATAGTAGTAGTGAAAATAATTAGCCCCACATGCCGTGATGGAAACAGGAAACTTCTAGAGAGAGCCAAAGTGACACCATCCACTCCACTCCATGCAAGGAAGGCTTGCAGCCCCTGCTAAGAGAGGTCCACTCTTCCCTACCTTTCCTCTTTTTTTTCCCTTCCTTTCTCCCTCTACTTTCTTCTCTCTTTTTTCCTTTGATTTCTACCTTCATCCTTCCCTTTTTACTTTTACTATCCCCCCCCCATTTCTTCTCTTTTTGTTGCTCCTTTAACGTTCCCTCTCCCTTTCTCCTTTTCTTTTCTTCCTCCTACCTTCCTTTGCCCTTTCCACATTTTTCTTTTTTCCCCTATCTTCATCCATCCCTTCTTCCTTTTCTTTTTTTTTTGTATTCTCTTCTCCCCTTTTTCCTTTCTTTTCTTTCACCAGTTCTCTCTTCCTTTTCCTACTGTCCTCCCCTATCTCCCTCACCCCTCCCTGCTTTTCCTTTCCTTTCTCCCCTCTACCTTACTCATTTTAATTTGCTTTCCTTTCTAACCTCCTACCTTTCTAACTCAATACTCCCTGTTCCCCTCTCCTCTTATCTTCTGTCCTCTTCCTTCTCCCCTGTCCTTGCTTCTCTCCTCTCCTCTGTCCTCGTTAGTCTCATTTGCTCTCTACTCTTCTCCTCTCCTCTGTCCTCTTCCTTCTCCCCTCCTTTCTCTCCCCTCTGTCCTCTCCCATCTCCTCTGTAAACTTCCTTCTATTCTCCTTTGTCCTCTTCCTTCTCCTTTCCTCGCTACTTCTTTATTCTCTCCTCTCACATTTCTCTGTCCTCTTCCCTCCTTCTCCTCTCCTTTGTACTCTAACTTCTCCCCTGTCCTCTTCCTTCTTCTTTCCTCTTCTCTTCTGTCCTCTGTCTTCCTTGTTCTCATTCTCCTGCTCACATCTCCCTTCTCCTCTCCTCTCCTTTCCTTTCCCCTTCTTTCTTTTCTCATCTCCTCTCCTCTGTCCTCTTCCTTCTCCTCACATCTGTCCTTTTCCTTCTCCTTGCCTCTCTCCTCTTATCTCCTCTATTGTCTCCTCTCTGTCCTCTTCCTCCTCCTCTCTTCTGTTCTTTTCCTTCTCCTTGCCTCTCTCCTCTCCTCTGTCCTCTTCATTCCTCTCTCATCTGTCCTCTTCCTTCTCCTTGCCTCTCTCCTCTCATCTCCTCTCTCGTCTCCTCTCTTCTGCCTTTTTCCTTCTCCTTGTCCCTCTCCTCTGTCCTTTTTTGTTCTTGTTTTCTCTCTTCTCCTCACCTCTCCCTTCTCCTCTCCTCCCTTCCTTTTCTTTTAATTTCTTCTCCTCCTCTTCTCTTCCTTCTCCCCTCCTTTCTTCTCTCCTCTCCTCTGTCCTCTCCCATCTCCTCTTCATTGTCCACTTTCTTCTTTTCTCCTCTGTCCTCTTCCTTCTCCTTTCCTATCCCCTCCATTCTCCTTTCCTCACCCACCTCTCCTCCTTTCATGGCTTTGCAGCTTTCACACAACTGCAGTTCTGCTTCTCATTGAAATGTTGGCTTCCCCTCCTATCTTTACCATTCACCAAATACAAATCTATACATGTACAGTGGGGATGGAAAGTTTGGGCACCCCAGCTAAAAATTTGTATTAATGTGCATAAAGAAGCCAAGGAAAGATGGAAAAATCTCCAAAAGGCATCAAATTACAGATTAGACATTCTTATAATATGTCAACAAAAGTTAGATTTTATTTCCATCATTTACACTTTCAAAAAAACAGAAAACAAAAAAATGGCGTCTGCAAAAGTTTGGGCCCCCTGCAGAGTTAATATCTTGTACTGCCCCCTTTGGCAAGTATCACAGCTTGTAAACGCTTTTTGTAGCCAGCCAAGAGTCTTTCAATTCTTGTTTGAGGTATCTTTGCCCATTCTTCCTTACAAAAGTCTTCCAGTTCTTTGAGATTTCTGGGCTGTCTGTCACGCACGGCTCTTTTAAGGTCTATCCATAGATTTTCAATGATGTTGAGGTCAGGAGATTGTGAAGGCCATGGCAAAACCTTCAGTTTACGCCTCTTGATGTAATCCCCCGTGGATTTCGAGGTGTGTTTAGGATCATTATCCATTTGTAGAAGCCATCCTCTCTTTAACTTTAGCTTTTTCACAGATGGCATCAAGTTACCTGTCAGGAATCTAGGAATGACCAGAAAGGTGTGGACTGACACAGGGAAACGCAGGTTTCAGGTATAGTATCTCCTAGATTGTAAGCTTGAAAGAGCAGGGCCCTCGATCCCCTCATGTTTTGCATTGTATTGTTATTGTTCTGTCACATGTTCTGTCCCCCTTTGTAATGTACAGCGCTGAGCGAACTATTGGCACTTTATAAATACTGTATAATAATAATAATAATAATAGTATAATAATACAGTTTATTATTAGCCACCCAGATATATATAAACACACAGTGAACAAACCAACCTTCCACTAATCTTAGTAGGTGCAGAAACACAGGCGTAGTCAGGGCTGGAGAGGTGGAATGGTCAGGCCGGCCGTAGGGTTCTGTAATGACCATTTGGTGGTACCTCTAGTGGTCCCCAGGACAGGATTCCCCAGGGCGCGGAGTCTAAGTCCCAGTCTGCTTATTCACCAGGGCCCCTGATGGTGGGGATGGATTTGGAGCAGACAGGAACCAGGTCGCGGCCCCTGAGTACACCTGCTAGTGGTAGAGGGATCCGCCAGAGGTATGTGCAGGTACGGCTGGATCCGTGCAGGATGGATGGATGGCAGAGTAATTAGCGTGGTCAGACGGGCCAAGTCAGCAACGTGCGGGCAGCAAGGTACCAAAGGAGCAGGCAGAGAATGGTCAAGGTCACAAGTAACTCACGGGCAGCGCGGTACAGGGGATCAGGCAGAAGGACGGTCAGGCAAGCCAGGGGTTCAACAGGAGACGGTCAGCAGAGGTCAGGATCAAGCCGGGTCAGCAACGAAGCAGAAACACAAGATACCAGGTACAGAGGCTCATGGGAAAACATACACCAAGGCCCAGAGCACAGGCCTGGTCATGCCTTAAATACACCTTTCTGCAATCAGCCCCAGGTTTGGCTAATTGCACGTGTGAGCTTCTGGCCGCTGAGAGCACCCGCTGGTCAGCTCTGGTACTGCAGCCCACACGGCAGATGAGTCCCACCACCAGTGCTGAGTCCATTCCTGACATTACCATCCAAAATTTGCTGAAATTTTATTGAATCCATTTTTCCTTCTACTCGTGAGATGTTCCCTGTGCCACTGGCTGCAACACAACCCCAAAGCATGATTGATCCAACCCCATGCTTAACAGTTGGACAGAGGTTCTTTTCATTAAATTCTGTGCCCCTTCTTCTCCAAACGTACCTTTGCTCATTCCGGCCAAACAGTTCAATTTTAACCTCATCGGTCCACAGAACTTGTTTCCAAAATGCATCAGGCTTGTCTATATGTTCATTTGCAAAGTTCAAACGATGATTTTTGTGGTGAGGACGTAGAAGAGGTTTTCTTCTGATGATTTTCCATGAAGACCATATTTGTACAAGTATCTCTTTATAGTGGAATAGTGTACCACAACTCCAGTGTCTGCCAGATCTTTCTGGAGGGATCGTGCAGTCAAACGTGGGTTTTGAACTGTTTTTCTCACAATCCTGCGAGCTGTTCTGTCTGATATTTTTCTTGGTCTTCCAGATCTTGCTTTAACTTCCACTGTTCCTGATGACTGCCATTTCTTAATTACATTCCGAACAGAGGATATTGACATCTGAAAACGCTTTGCTATCTTCTTATAGCCTTCTCCAGCTTTGTGAGCGTCAACTATTTTCAGTTTCTGTTTTCTAGACAACTGCTTCGAAGAACCCATGGTGCTGATTGTTGGGGCAAGGTCAGATGAGTCGGGGCATTTAAAACCTTTGAGATTGACATCACCTGGTCTTCCCAGAAGATGATTGAGAACAATCCACGACACTGGCAGGTCTCAGCTTGGCAAAGGGGGCAGTGCATGCTATAAACTCTGCAGGGTGCCCAAACTTTTGCAGACGCCATTTTTTTGTTTTCTGTTATTTTGAAAGTGTAAATGATGGAAATAAAATCTAACTTTTGTTGACATATTATAAGAATGTCTAATCTGTAATTTGATGCCTTTTGGAGATTTTTCCATCTTTCCTTGGCTTCTTTATGCACATTAATACAAATTTTTAGCTGGGGTGCCCAAACTTTCCATCCCCACTGTATATATGTACTGAACGTCCACCTAATTCTGCCCAAAGCTTGTCAATAACAGTTAAAACAGCAAACCGATAAAAAGTCTTTTCCATTTCACTTTTTATTTATATAAAGCCATTTAAACAGCTTAGAGGCAGCTTCTGATTAGGTCCGTCCTTGTACCTGACTTCCATCTCCACCCACCCCAACAATTTCATCACAAAACACAAACTCTGCGCCTCCCAACAACTGTGATACAAAATTACAGGGACAGTAACAAAAACAGGCTTTGATAACTATTATCAGAATACCAAGGTGTCAATTTGCCGCCGTACGTGGAACTTGGTGTTCCGAATTTTCTGCCAAATGTTTTTAATAAAGTAGAAATGATCAAAGACGCAGCGCTGGGTCATATCACAATGCACATGCCGGCACAAAGGCAAAACCATTTCCCATTAAGATACTTTTTCTTTAACAAACGAGCCAACAAATCAAATAAAAGACTTTGAATAAGCTATGCAAATCTGCCAACATCTCAGAGTCTCCAGAGTGGACTTGTTTGAAAGCCGTATTGAACCCCAAAACAAAAATGTAATACAGTGCAGATTAGCAATAATTTGATGTGATGGCTGCATTAGTTTTTCTTTTATTAACCCTTTTACTGCCACCACAGTATGTAGTGCATTGGAAGCGCAGGGAGGTTTTACACACACGCCCGTTGGCTGTGCAACTGCAAGGTCACTTCTACAACCCCCTGTATGTGTTGGTTGCCTCCCTCCCCTGTTTATGAATTAACTTTTTATTTTAGCCATGCCCAGGGGCGGACTGACCATTCGAGCACTCAGGCACTGCCCGAGGGCCCGGGGTCAGTAGGGGGCCCCATGAGATGCCCCTGGTACCTTTCATTGGCTGTTTCATAGGATTTTTTGGGTGTGGGCAAGGACACAGGGGCCCCATGATTCCCTATTCCCCAGGGGCCCCATGAGTTTTACTCTCTACTCCTTTATCCTCTCCTCTCAAATTTCTCTGTCCTCTCCCCTCCTTCCTTCTCCTCTCCTCTATACTCTACCTTCTCCCCTGTCCTCTTCCTTCTCCATTCCTCTTCTCTTCTGTCCTCTGTCTTCCTTGTTCTCATTCTCCTGCTCACATCTCCCTTCTCCTCTCCTCTCCTTTCCTCTCCCCTTCTTTCTTCTCTCATCTCCTCTCCTCTGTCCTCTTCTTTCTCCTCACATCTGTCCTTTTCTTTCTCATTGTCTCTCTCCTCTCCTGTCTCCTCTCTGTCCTCTTATTTTAGCCATGCCCAGGGGTGGACTGACCATTTGAGCACTCAGGCCGAGGGCCCGGGGTCAGTAGGGGGCCCCATGAGATGCCCCTGGTACCTTTCATTGGCTGTTTCATAGGCTTTTTTGGGTGTTGGTGAGGACACAGGGGCCCCATGATCCCCTATTGCCCGGGGGCTCCATGAGTTGTCAGTCCGCCCCTGGCCATGCCTTTGCAGTTTCTGTTTGCCAGATTTTTTTGCTCTTTTCCAGCCAATATCTGCCTTCTTTCACTCCTGTTGCCATCAGTATCTTCACTACCACTCATTACCTGTGGTCAGGTGCATTGCTTTGGCCAATCACAATACACTGTCAGAGTGCAGTGCATTGTGGGCCGCAGTGGGTGATGCCGACTCGCCGAAATAAAGAAAAAACGATGCCCACCCATTTGCGAGTCAGATGTGAACAAATGGACGGAGATAGCGGTGACGCCACTTCTAGCCCCACCCAATTGTGCTTGTGCTGTGATTGGCCAAAGCATTGCACCTGACCTGTGGTCAGGTGCATTGCTTTGGCCAATCACAATGCACTGTCAAAGTGCAGTGCATTGTGGGCCGAAGCGGGGGGTGAACAGCCTGAACACGTTCAACTCAAACATCAAACCCATCACTACTATCCACTTTATCAGGGCCCAGGTCTGAAACTGAGACTTCTACAGTGTCTGGCTGTACTGCCTCCTGCTGAACCATCTGGGAAGCTGCACAGCTCCCTTTCTGATCCCTTGGACAATCTTGCCTTGTACCTTGTTGCTGGTGAACCTTGAACTCTTTGCATGAACTTCATATTTTAGCCATGCCTTTGCTCTTCCTGTTTGCCAGTTTTTTATGCTCTTTTCCAGCCAATATCTTGCTTTTTTTCACTCCTGTTGCCATCAGTATCTTCATTACCACTCATTATCGACCTTTGGCTTGTTCCTTGACTACGCTTCTGCTGGACCCCAACCTGCAACCATTTGTTATGGACTCCAGCTTGTTCAACTCCTGGAGGGGCAAACCTGAGGGCCGTGCCTTTACACTAGCATGTAGTAAACCCCAACTGCACCCTCAGATCCTGTGCCTTGGGTGAGCCCACGTCATCTGCCAGGGTGATCTTCTCATGAACTTATCCAGCTGGACGGTGGAAGCCTCTCTACTGCTATAGCTACTGGTCTTTGAGCCTGACTCCTGGCACCACTGTTGGTTGCCTCCCTCCCCTGTTCACTGACCACCCCTTTCCTGCTAATGACCCGGGAGCTACATGTAAAGTATCACTTCTAGTTCCTGGAGTCACGTTCTCCATGGCCAGGAGAAAAGCTTGTAAGCAGGTACTTCCAAAGGGTTAACAGTGTTTCTTTTGCTAGGGACCTTAGATTGTATGCCCCTTGAGGGTTAGGGACCTTAGATTGTATGCCCCTTGAGGGTTAGGGACCTTAGATTGTACGCCCCTTGAGGGTTAGGAACCTTAGATTGTACGCCCCTGTGAGGGTTAGGGACCTTAGATTGTACGCCCCGTGAGGGTTAGGGACCTTAGATTGTACGCCCCTTGAGGGTTAGGGACCTTAGATTGTACGCCCCGTGAGGGTTAGGAACCTTAGATTGTACGCCCCGTGAGGGTTAGGAACCTTAGATTGTACGCCCCTTGAGGGTTAGGGACCTTAGATTGTATGCCCCTGTGAGGGTTAGGGACCTTAGATTGTACGCCCCTTGAGGGTTAGGGACCTTAGATTGTACACCCCTTGAGGGTTAGGGGCCTTAGATTGTACACCCCTTGAGGGTTAGGGACCTTAGATTGTACGCCCCGTGAGGGTTGGGAACCTTAGATTGTACACCCCTTGAGGGTTAGGGGCCTTAGATTTTACGCCCCTTGAGGGTCAGGGACCTTAGACTGTACGCCCCTTGAGGGTTGGGGACCTTAGATTGTACGCCCCTTGAGGGTTGGTGACCTTAGATTGTACGTCCCTTGAGGGTTAGGGACATTAGATTGTACACCCCTTGAGGGTTAGGGACCTTAGATTGTACGCCCTGTGAGGGTTAGGGATCTTAGACTGTACGCCCCTTGAGGGTTGGTGACCTTAGATTGTACATCCCTTGAGGGTTAGGGACCTTAGATTGTACGCCCCGTGAGGGTTAGGGACCTTAGATTGTACGCCCCTTGAGGGTTAGGGACCTTAGATTGTACGCCCCGTGAGGGTTAGGAACCTTAGATTGTACACCCCTTGAGGGTTAGGGGCCTTAGATTGTACACCCCTTGAGGGTTAGGGACCTTAGATTGTATGCCCCTGTGAGGGTTAGGGACCTTAGATTGTACGCCCCTTGAGGGTTAGGGACCTTAGATTGTACACCCCTTGAGGGTTAGGGGCCTTAGATTGTACACCCCTTGAGGGTTAGGGACCTTAGATTGTACACCCCGTGAGGGTTGGGAACCTTAGATTGTACACCCCTTGAGGGTTAGGGGCCTTAGATTTTACGCCCCTTGAGGGTCAGGGACCTTAGACTGTACGCCCCTTGAGGGTTGGGGACCTTAGATTGTACGCCCCTTGAGGGTTGGTGACCTTAGATTGTACGTCCCTTGAGGGTTAGGGACCTTAGATTGTATGCCCCTGTGAGGGTTAGGGACCTTAGATTGTATGCCCCTGTGAGGGTTAGGGACCTTAGATTGTATACCCCTTGAGGGTTAGGAACCTTAGATTGTACGCCCCTTGAGGGTGAGGGGCCTTAGATTGTATGCCCCTGTGAGGGTTAGGGACCTTAGATTGTACGCCCCTTGAGGGTTAGGGACCTTAGATTGTACGCCCCTTGAGGGTGAGGGACATTAGATTGTACACCCCTTGAGGGTTAGGGACCTTAGACTGTACGCCCCTTGAGGGTTGGTGACCTTAGATTGTACATCCCTTGAGGGTTAGGGACCTTAGATTGTATGCCCCTTGAGGGTTAGGGACCTTAGATTGTACGCCCCGTGAGGGTTAGGGACCTTAGATTGTACGCCCCTTGAGGGTTAGGGACCTTAGATTGTACGCCCCTTGAGGGTTAGGGACCTTAGATTGTACGCCCCGTGAGGGTTAGGGACCTTAGATTGTACACCCCTTGAGGGTTAGGGACTGATGTGAATGTGCAATATATATGAAAAGCGCTGCGTAAATTGACGGTACGGATTAACTACCTTAAATAAAATAAATAAAAAGAAGAGGCATCGGGCCACAGATGGAGATGCATCAAGAATTGAGAAGATTTCCCTTTTTGTATAAGAAAAAAAAAAAAGGTAGGGGGCAAATGAAAAAAAAAAGTTCTACATGAACATTCAAATTAAAAAAAAAAAATGGCGGACAGATTAATGAAAATATGGCTGAATAAAACCGTAGAAAAAGAACATCACATGACATCGAGTACAATTGGTCATCCAGATTCCCTCTGTTTGAAAACGATGGCCTACACCCAGTTTACAGCACAGTAAATGATCAGAATTTGCCTAAAACACGGAACACCATCCACGGAAGCTCTGGAAGCCCCCATTAACAAGGCGCGACCAGATCCTGGCCCCTCCTCCTATGTGAATGAGTATGGTGTACACGCAGGGGCGGACTGACCATTTAGGCATTCGGGCACTGCCTGAAGGCCCGGGGTCAGTAGGGGGTCCCATGAGATGCCCCTGCTACCTTTTACATAGGCTTTTTTGGGTGTGGTTTGAGTGTGGGTGAGGACACAGGGGCCCCATGATTTCCTATTGCCCGGGGGCCCCATGAGTTGTCAGTCCGCTCCTGGGTACACGGTGAAAAAAATATACAGTTGTGGCCAAAATTATTCAACCCCCACTGAAATTGAGTGTTTTGGCCAGTTTGACATTGCTTTTGATCATTCAGTCATCTTGCTTACATTTACATTAAAGAGGCACTTGTAGGTCAGACAAATATAACATAACAGTTATAATGAAATAACCACAAATGTCTTTTCTGTGCTCACAGCATTATCAGTTTTATTCAACCCCCAAGTGACATTCAATCTTAGTACTTAGTACAGCATCCTTTTACAGTTATAACAGCTTTTAAACGTGAAGCATAGCTTGACACAAGTGTCTTGCAGCGATCTACGGGTATCTTCGCCCATTCTTCATGGGCAAAGGCCTCCAGTTCAGTCACATTCTTAGGCTTGCGCACTGCAACTGCTTTCTTTAAGTCCCACCAGAGGTTCTCAATCGGATTTAAGTCTGGTGACTGCGATGGCCACTCCAAAATGTTCCAGCCTTTCCTCTGCAACCATGCTCTAGTGGACTTGGAGGTATGCTTGGGATCATTGTCCTGTTGAAAGGTCCAACGTCTCCCAAGCCTCAGGTGTGTGACGGACTGCATCACGTTTCCATCCAATATCTCCTGGTACTGAAGAGAATTCATGGTACCTTGCACACGCTGAAGCTTCCCTGTACCTGCAGAAGCAAAACAGCCCCAAAGCATGATTGACCCTCCACCATGCTTCACAGTAGGCAAGGTGTTCTTTTCATCATAGGCCTTGTTCTTCCTCCTCCAAACATAGCGTTGATCCATGGGCCCAAACAGTTCTAATTTTGTTTCATCAGTCCACAGAACACTATCCCACAACTTTTGTGGTTTGTCCACATGGCTTTTGGCATACTGCAGTCGACTCTTCTTATTCTTTGGAGACAGCAAGGGGGTACGCCTGGGAGTTCTGGCACGGAGGCCTTCATTACGCAGTGTGCGTCTTATTGTCTGGGCTGAAACTTCTGTACCCACATCTGACAAATCTTTTCTCAGTTCCTCAGCAGTCACACGGGGACTTCTCTCCACTCTACGCTTCAGGTAGCGCACAGCAGTCGAAGTCAGCATCTTCTTTCTGCCACGACCAGGTAGCGTTTCAACAGTGCCCTTTGCCTTGAATTTGCGAATGATGCTTCCTAAGGTGTCTCTTGGTATGTTTAACATCTTTGCAATCTTCTTATAGCCATTGCCCTTCCTGTGAAGAGAAATCACCTCTTCTCTTGTCTTCCTGGACCATTCTCTTGCCTTCACCATGTTTGTAACCACACCAGTAAATGTCTAGAAGGAGCTGAGTATCACAGTCATTTTAAAGCTGCCTAATTGGTGCTTATTATGCTTGATTGCTGCTCGGTGACATCCACAGGTGTTTTCAATACCTGATGGAAAGCACCTGTATGAACCTCTGTTCTTCAGAGTGGTAGTCTTTAAGGGGTTGAATAATTGTGGCAATGAAGAAACCACATAAGAACCATTTACTACTGTATTACATAAACAATTGATGTCATTTTAGTTGCATTTGGGTAGTTACAACGTCCTTGTAGGATTTGATTCTGAATACAATTCCAAATGTACACTATAGTCCCTAAACCCCTTTACAGCATTGGGGGTTGAATAATTTTGGACACAACTGTATATATATAGTATACAAAATGACAGGAGACAGTCTGTGACAAGTCCTTTAATAAAAACAAAAAATAAAAAAAATGTCTCCTGAAGTAGATTCAATGTCAATCACGATGCCCGCCACCGCCGCTACCCGAAAAAAGAAAAAAAAAAAACGCTCCACTGCCGCCGTCTGACAGCTGCGTCAAGATGACAGTTCTTAAATATCTAAGGGGCGGGGTCACCCTTGTGACATCATCGTGTGCCATGATTGGCCATAGCATTGCACCTGACCCTTGGTCAGGGGCATTGCTTTGGCTAATCCCAATGCACTGTCAGGGCGCAGTGCATTGTGGGGCACAGCTGGCAAAATAGCCCGCCGAACGCCCTTACCATTCGTGTGTTCGCCAAACGTGCGTTGGATCAGTCCATGAAATCTGGTCCTATAATTAGTGATCTCACTCACTGACGGTTGCGGTGAGATCTAACGTGTAGCACAATTTATGTTGACACGTGCCCAGGGGCGGACTGACAACTCATGGGGCCCCCGGGCAATAGGGGATCATGGGGCCCCTGTGTCCTTGCCCAAACTCAAAAAAGCCTATGAAAAAGGTACCAGGGACATCTCAAGGGGCCCCCTACTGACCCCGGGCCCTCGGGCAGTGCCCGAGTTTCCAAATGGTCAGTCCGCCCCTGCTCTGGAGATAGGCAAAACCGTCAAAGTCGATATTTCCAAGGGCAAACAAAGTTGAAATAGTGCCAAAATCCCCCCGATCGCTTACTTTTCATAACTCCATAGTGACTCATTCGCTGATTCTCTGGTCCAAATACAAATCTAAATTGAATCTAGTCTCTCTTACCCCCCCCAGGTGTTTCATTTTTTGGTGACCCCACTTTTGTTGTAGCTTTTTCTTCCCCTCAACAGTTTCGTTGGTGGTATGATCGATCCTTTATCAGATTATCGGATTTTCAAAGAGGAGGATCTTATATTACCTTTGATATGCTACGTGTGTTGTTTGATGTTCCTCTTCGCGAGTACCTTCGCTACCGACAGATTAGACATTTTTTTAATTCACACTTTGGCCTTATGCCATCTTCCCCGATTTCTTTTTTTTTGAACGTATCAGCTGTGACTCTTCTAGGGGTAGGGGTCTTATCTCAGATCTTTATCACCAATTTTTGATCTGCCTTTTTCATACACCCCCCTCATATCGACAAAAATGGGAGGAGGATAGTGGTATCACTTTTTCAGAGGAGGATTGGGATTCCATGGTGGATAATATATGAGTTCTAGATCTCTTTCGGTTCGTGAGACGGCCCTTAAGGTTTTAACCAGATGGTATTACACCCCATCGAGACTACATGTATTGTTCCCACAAACGTCCCCTTTATGTTTCCGGGGCTGTGGCCTCACAGGTACTTTGGTTCATATATTCTGGGATTGCCCGACCATATCTTTGATTTGGTGTAAGATATCTGAGGTGGCTACCTCACTGTCGGGTACCCCGATATGATTGTCCATACAGACCTGTTTATTGGGGGCCAATATCCCAGGGGTCTCTGATGCCAATCTGAGATTGATACATACATTATGTATTGCCACTTTATGGTCTATTGCCCTACATTGGAGGTCCAATGCTGTACCCTTGGACTCCATTTTACACAGAATTGACACTGTAATGCTTATGGAACGTATTCATTATACCCTACTGGATAAGATGCACTTATATGATAAAAAATGGGAGTCATGGAGAGATTGTAGACAATTATTGCATGTTTAACAATATTCTCAGTAAAAGTTGCCTGACATGTACTGTTGACAGATGTATCACTTAGCTTATCTTATTGTTCACGTATTTCATGCACTCGTAATTTACTCTTTTCCCTTTTTTTTTCTCTCTTTCTTATGTTAACCATTAGCCGCCCGGCCAATGGCCGTTTGGCGGCTTGAAAAGCGTTGCAGCTTTCCGGGTGCACGCCATTTGGCGTGCTCCTGCACATGCGCGGTTTGCGCGGCTGCAGAGCGACGCAGCAGTGCGATCTGTCACCTCGGACACGGCCGATGACAGATCCGAGTGCCGGCTCCCGTTGCCGGTACCATGTGACGTGCTGTGACCAATCACAGCAGGCCACATGACAGTTGTATACAATGGATGGCTTCATTCATGATGCCATCCATTGTATACTAGTGCCTAGCTGTGAATGGTCACAGCTAATCACATGCACATGTCATGTGATTAGCTGTGACCAAATCACAGCTAAGCACAAAAAAAAAAAAAAAAAGCTGAATGAATCGATTTCATTCAGGTAAATGCTTGCTTATAGCAAAGTAATTCTTTGCTATAAGCAAATTGTGTAAAAAAAAAAAAAAAAAAAAAAATACTGATCACTTCCCCAAAGTAGTACAGTGTTACTATGGTAACATTGTACTATTTTGGTCATAGTAAAATATGAAAAAAAATCTTAAAAAAATAAAAAAAAATGTAATAAAAAATTAAATATAATAAGAAAAAAAATATATATATATTTTTTTTTCATACTGTCACCAGTCAGTGTCGCTGTTCACCGCCATGCCAGTTATATGATGATGCTGTACTGCACTGGTGACAGTATGTAAAAAAAAAAATAGTGAAAATAATTTTTTACATTTTTTCATTTTCCGAAAAATTATGACAAAAAAATACAACTTCAAAAAACTCGCCATGCCTCTTATGAAGTACGTCGGACTGTCTACTCTGCAAAAAGGGGTCATTTGGGGGATATCTGTACTGTCCTGACATTTGGGGGATATCTGTACCGTCCTGACATTTGGGGGATATCTGTACCGTCCTGACATTTGGGGGATATCTGTACTGTCCTGACATTTGGGGGATATCTGTACTGTTCTGACATTTGGGGGATATCTGTACTGTCCTGACATTTGGGGGATATCTGTACTGTCCTGACATTTGGGGGATATCTGTACTGTCCTGACATTTGGGGGATATCTGTACTGTTCTGACATTTGGGGGATATCTGTACTGTTCTGACATTTGGGGGATATCTGTACTGTTCTGACATTTGGGGGATATCTGTACTGTCCTGACATTTGGGGGATATCTGTACTATTCTGACATTTGGGGGATATCTGTACTGTCCTGACATTTGGGGGATATCTGTACCGTCCTGACATTTGGGGGATATCTGTACTATTCTGACATTCTTGGACCTCAAGATATTAGATTGGCTGTCAGTACTTCAGGATTGATCAATAATCAGATCTATACCGTAGTTTGTGAACTCTATAACTTTCCTACAAACTAAATAATACATCCTAATTTGGGTTATTTTCAGCAAAGACATGTAGCAGAATACATCTCGGCCTAAATTTATGAAGAACAATTATTTATTTGTAAACTTTTATAACAGAAACAAAGAAAAATGTGTTTTTTTTTCAAAATTTTTGGTCTTTTTTTGTTAATTTAGCAAAAAATAAAAACCCCAGCGGTGATTAAATACCACCAAAAGAAAGCTCTAGTTGTGTGAAGAAAATGATCAAATTTTAGTTTGGGTACAATGTTGTATGACCGCGCAATTGTCATTCAAAGTGTGAGAGCGCTGAAACCTGAAAACTGGCCTGGGCAGGAAGGTGTAAAATTGCCCGGTATTGAAACGGTTAATATACTTTTCCGTATTGTACATTTCAAAAGTGCCTTGTTTTCGTTGAAAATAACACTTGAAAGTGTGCTGTTGTTTTACAGTCTACTTATATTCAATAAAATCGTTTGTAAACAAAAAAAGAAATAGTGCCAAAATATAAGTTTTTACTTTTTAAATAATGAAGCTCACTAGATAAAAATAAAAAAAAAATATGTTGGCTTGCGATTTTAGATTTCAGAAATGATTGTCTGATAGCGGATGATCTACATGTGGTAAGAGAATTCTTCATTTAAAGAGCTTTTTATTAATAACGCAGTATCTTCCAATTAACGATAATCACCAGTGGTCGGATTGGGTCTTGGAAATGAAGTTCCCGTCACTTTCTCGCCTCGTCATAGTCCCTGCGTTAAGCGTTCCTGACGGCCTACATCACTATATGTCATATTTCATTACATCAGTTCCTGCTGCCATCTGCTCTCATGACAATGTTGACGCTTCGAGTGCAGAGGACATTATTCCGATTAGAAATGATTTGCTTCTTCTTTAACCCTTGCCACATTTCGTAGAATGCAGATTTTATTTTATTTTTTTTAAATACATTTCTTGACTAACTCCATGGCAGCACAGGATCATTCGTACGCCGCCGTGGAATTGATCAGGAAATGAAAATTACTGTAAGCACTTGATAACAATTTTCCATTTTTCTGACTTGCCATTCTAAAGGTTTGTAATTTTTAAAAAATAATTTTAAAAAATGTTATACTTTACCTGGTCTATGCAATGGTTTTGCACAGAGCAGCCCCAATCCTCTTCTCTTTGGGTCCCCTGCCGACAGTCCTGGCTCCTCCCTCCTGCCGAGTGCCCCCAATAGCAAACCTCTTGCTATGGGGGTACTCGAGGCTTACTCCCGAGTCACACTCCTTTGAATGGATATTGTCCATTCACACACAGCTCACTTTAGAGAGGTGGGGGGACCCCTGTCTCAGCTCCCCATATCCTTCTTATGTGTAAGTCACCCTGTTCCTGTTAGTGGTACAGGGCCCCAGCACTTTTTTCATTGGCTCACTGTAACGGAATCGTCCCAGTCTGCACTTGGGTATTTCCGTTAGTGTAACGGGCCGCCTGACAGCACCTCTATCAGTCCCCTGGTAGAGCCTCCCCAGAGTGCGGAGTCTAAGCACCGGAGCACTTGTTCACCAGGGCCCCTGATGGTGGGGATGGACTTGGAGCGCTCCGGTACCAGGTCGCAACTACCAGGTATCTCCAACAGGGGTAGAGGAGTCTGACAGGGGCTCCAGAGAGCTAGGAGTCTGATGTAAGGGAGCCTAGTGATCCCTGCGGGGTGGGTGGATGGATGAGCTAAATCAGAGTCATGCAGGCCGGGTTGGTAACTAGCGGATCGGTAAGGTACAAAACAGTAGGCAAAGGATAGTCGGGTCACACGCAGGGTCAATACCAGGAGGTCAGATCTAAACAGGAACATCCAGGAGCAGAGTCAGGCAAGCCAAGGGGTCAGGACGGGAGAAGGCAACAAGGTCAAAACAATCCAGATCAGAAGTACTCACACACAGGTAGCAGGATACAAAGACCATTCGGCAACAAGCATCTGTGCAGGGCTGGCTTAAGTAGCCTGCCCTGCACCTGACAGGCATAGCCTGGGTCCCAGTGCCTGCCTAGTACTGTCCAGACAACGGGTGCACCTGGGTCCTAGTGCCCTGCCACCTATACATCTCGGCAGACACCTACGCATGTGTAGACCCATGCGTCGTGATGGTTCCTGACAGTTAGACTCCCGCTTCCCTGTCTGAACACCGACCACGGACACCACCGCTGACCATACAAGACTAGGCGACACCAGTCTTGAAATAAATCAGGAACTAGACTACTTTATTTTAGCACAGATACAAGATATATACATTCAAGGGAACAATTCCCCCCTCCCTGCATAATGACACAGGGTGGGGCAAACCACTAGAGACACATCAGCAGACACCCCCCACCAAGCCGATACACAAACACATACATCCCATAATAGTTTGCTCCCAAGCAAGACACACAATAGAACAATGGGATACAACCACATGGCATTAAACAATGAACAACCCCCCACCCCACCTATACATGTCTACACAATATCAGGACATATCACCCTGTACCCCTAACAGGCACAGGGTGACTTACACATAAGAGGGATATGGGGAGCTGAGACAGGGGTCTCCCCACCTCTCTAAAGTGAGCTGTGTTCCATTAGCCTCCCACTTAAAGTGCCTCCGGTCACACTCACTGGCTGTGATTGACGACAGCAGGAGCCAATGGCTCCCACTGCTGTGTGAGCCAACTCGGGAGAGCCACTGCTCTCATGCACATCACTGGATCGAGGCGGCTCAGGTAAGTATAAAGGGGGGCTAAGTGGGAGCTGCACCCAGAAAGTTTTTTTTTACCTTAATGCATTAGAGTAAAAAAAAAACTTCTGCCTTTAGAACCATTTTAAAGTGCATCTTCACCCTTTAAATTGACTTGTCTCTTCTCTATCCCACCCCACTTCATTGCACAAATGTCGTAGGTTTTTTTGTTTCCTTGTGTTTTGGGTTTTTTTTTTATAAGTTTTGGCCTGCCCCTCTATTCTTCATGTGATGTCAGTGCTCCTGGTGCCTCCAGAGATATGTGACATTCATGTCCGAGGAGGCACCGGGAACCCTACACATCACTCCCATCCACTAACAATGAAGGGGGCTAGCAGCACGTCATCAGAACCCAGAACGGCCTACGCAGCCTTCCGATGATGTCAGAGAGAAACATGGCAGTGCGCGACCCAGTGTGGTCAGCAGGACGACCTGAGTTGACTACCTTGGAACCCCTCACCGTGCATGAGTACTAAAAATGTCTCTTGAGATCTCCCTTAACTATTCTGGAGATATCAGCTATGAGACATTAAAACCCATCTCTGGGCAAAAAAAAAGTTGACTACCTTGGAACCCTTCACCGTGCATGAGTAAGAACCCCTGAGTACTAAAAATGTCTCTTGAGCTTCCCCGTAAAAGGACCACAACCCAAATAGTGGGGAAATATATCTGCCGTAGAGGACCCATCCCTGGTGTCATGTCCCAAACCAATGTAGCACTCTCCTAGTATAGGGTGCAAGGTAAATTTTTAGTTTTTGTCTGCGCTGTGATCAAAGGAGCAATGACCAGCTGCTTTGGTCTGCTCATGATGTTACAGGCTGGGAGTTTGTTTGTATCTCCCTGTCTCTGTGAGATTTTTCCAGAACTTAGGGTGGGAAATTCAATCGACTAGCCTGAATATTTGATATGCCCATGCCAATCCCTCGGGAGGTGTGCCCAGAAGGTGGTCATGAAGGTGATAAATAAGCTGGAGCCATGGGCAGACTGTCTATACCCCACCAGGGATGGATCTGTGAGCTTCAGAGGGCTGCTTACCCATAAAACCCCTCTGGACTGAATGCTGGACTTCTCTATCAAGGGATAGAGTCTGAGGATGGAGCTGCTCAAGGTCTTGTGAGCTGAAACCCTGACTGACCCTCTACATCAACGTAATCCAAGAGACCTGCCTCATGGTCCCCAGCTATGAGACGTTATACTATAACTAAAGGCAATTTTTTCTCGTGGTTTTGGACAGAGTGGCGTTCAATTAGCACCCCTGTCAGTTGTTATTGCTGTCTGTGCCCCCCCCGCCAGGTTAGATTCACCCTCTCTATTTGTCCTGTTTACCAATATCATTGAAAGTGAAAGTAAAAGAAAAACCCAAATTTTGGGTTGTCCCCAGAAAAGTAATAGAGGGGCAATCTTCCAATAGGGACAATAGCTCTGGTGGCCTGGGGGGGGGTCCCAAGGAATTCCCATAATTTGGAGGAATTTCCTCTAACTTTCTGTTTGGCTACGGGACAGGAAGTGAAAGGAAATCCCTCCAATGGGACACAGATGGCATAAAAAAAAATCTGACAGGGATTATAACCCTCTCATTCTCTATCCAAAATGAAAAAAAAAAAGTTTTGCCTGTAGTTCTACAGTACTTTAACTATTCTGGCGATATCAGCTGTGAGACATTAACACCCATCTCCGGGCAAAAAAAAGTTTTCTCACTGCACAGGTTAACTGCTTGTTTTTTGCCTAGGGATGAGGAGAAAGGAGATAGGAGATATACTCCCAGCACAAAACCGGTCCGGCATCCCTTGCTCTAGGAGTCTTCAGTTCTGGACTGTCCCTGACATCGTCAAGCCTAGAGCAGGCTCCATAGACCAGGAACAGTCTGCCGCTGGACCGTGGGGGGAGCGCTGTTTTTCGGTAGAATGAACGATTTGGTGAGTATAGGCTTTCTCCTCACCACTGGACAAAACAAGCAGTTGGCATGGGCAGTGCTGGCTCAGCTCAACTGCGTTGGAAGACTTTTTTTGCCTAGAGTTGGGCTTTAACTATTCCAGAGATACCTCATGCTCCTCAGCTATGAGACTTTAACCATTCTGAAGATACCTCATGGTCCCCGGCTATGAGACTTCAACTATTCTGGAGGTATCTCATGGTCCCAAGCTATGAGATTTTAACTATTCTGGAGATACCTCCTGGTACCCAACAATGAGGCTTTAACTATTCTGGAGATACCTCATGGTCCCCAGGTTTGAGGCTTTAACTATCCTGGAGGTATCCCATGGTCCCAAGCTATGAGATTTTAACTATTCTGGAGATACCTCCTGGTACCCAACTATGAGGCTTTAACTATTCTGGAGATATCTCATGGTCCCCAGGTTTGAGGCTTTAACTATCCTGGAGATATCTCATGGTATCCAGCTATGAGATTTTAACTATTCTAGAGCTAGCAGGAATGACTGGACGGTTGTCTGTGTGACTGGTCGCCTCTGTGCTACCTAGGGAGAACCCGCCTAATTCTCAGCGGCTCCTTCGGGGGAAGCGCTACACCTAAAACTACAAAAAATGTAATTAACCACTTCCCATCCGGCCCATGTATATAAACGGCCAGACGGGAGCAGTGCAGGGGCGGGTGGCCGTTGATAAACGGCCTCCCTGCCCCCTGCTTGTGTGCGCGATCCAGTGCCCGCTGTGTCCTCCGGACACAGTGGAACACCGATCATCATACGGGATCTCTGTGTGAGGTCCCGATCATGTGATCACTGATTGGCCAATCAGTGATCACATTCAGAGTAGTAAGCAAGATGTCACTTCTGACATCATTGCTTACTACTAGTGAAATCTGTGAATGATCACAGAGGTCACATGGTACAGGGCTATTCACAGCAGCCTTGTACCATGTGACAAGCTGTGACCAATCACAGCTCTCACAGTATTTATCAATGGCTGCAAGAATGCAGCCAGAGAGAAGGAGAAATGATTGCTTGTACAGCCTTTATGAGTGTAAAAGCAATCAGTGTAAAAAAACAAAAAAAAACAAAACATAAATAATAATATAAAAATGTAAACGTTTTTAAAAAATTATATTTTTTGGTTATAAACTAATTTGGGTTATTTTATTTTACTAAAAAGATAACGGAATAAATGTTGGCCAAGATTTATGATGAAATATTATTTATTTGCAAAATTTTAGAAGAAACACTT
>NW_028321564.1:0-35728 GCF_062004578.1 Staurois parvus | reverse complement strand
CTCCTCCTTCCATCCAATACCATCATCCTCCTCCTTCCATCCAATACCATCATCCTCCTCCTTCCATCCAATACCATCATCCTCCTCCTTCCATCCAATACCATCATCATCCTCCTTCCATCCAATACCATCATCCTCCTCCTTCCATCCAATACCATCATCATCCTCCTTCCATCCAATACCATCATCATCCTCCTTCCATCCAATACCATCATCATCCTCCTTCCATCCAATACCATCATCATCCTCCTTCCATCCAATACCATCATCATCCTCCTTCCATCCAATACCATCATCATCCTCCTTCCATCCAATACCATCATCATCCTCCTTCCATCCAATACCATCATCCTCCTCCTTCCATCCAATACCATCATCATCCTCCTTCCATCCGATACCATCATCATCCTCCTTCCATCCAATACCATCATCATCCTCCTTCCATCCAATACCATCATCATCATGCTCCCTTCCATCCAATACCATCATCATCCTCCTTCCATCCATTATCATCATCATCCTCCTTCCATCCAATACCATCATCATCATGCTCCTTCCATCCAATACCATCATCATCCTCCTTCCATCCATTATCATCATCCCTCCATCCAGTATCATCATTTACCCATCATCATCATCATCCCTCCATCCAGTACCATCATTCACCCATCATCATCATCCCTCCATCCAGTACCATCATTCACCCATCATCATCATCATCCCTCCATCCAGTACCTTCACCCATCATCATCATCCCTCCATCCAGTACCATCATTCACCCATCATCATCATCCCTCCATCCAGTACCATCATTCACCCATCATCATCCCTCCATCCAGTATCATCATTCACCCATCATCATCATCATCATCATTCCTCCATCCAGTACCATCATTCACCCATCATCATCCCTCCATCCAGTATCATCATTCACCCATCATCATCATCCCTCCATCCAGTATCATCATTCACCCATCATCATCATCATTCCTCCATCCAGTACCATCATTCACCCATCATCATCCCTCCATCCAGTATCATCATTCACCCATCATCATCATCATTCCTCCATCCAGTACCATCATTCACCCATCATCATCATCCCTCCATCCAGTACCATCATTCAGCCATCATCATCCCTCCATCCAGTATCATCATTCACCCATCATCATCCCTCCATCCAGTATCATCATTCACCCATCATCATCATCATTCCTCCATCCAGTACCATCATTCACCCATCATCATCCCTCCATCCAGTACCATCATTCACCCATCATCATCATCCCTCCATCCAGTACCATCATTCACCCATCATCATCATCCCTCCATCCAGTACCATCATTCACCCATCATCATCCCTCCATCCAGTATCATCATTCACCCATCATCATCATCATCCCTCCATCCAGTATCATCATTCACCCATCATCATCCCTCCATCCAGTACCATCATTCACCCATCATCATCCCTCCATCCAGTATCATCATTCACCCATCATCATCATCATCCCTCCATCCAGTATCATCATTCACCCATCATCATCATCCCTCCATCCAGTATCATCATTCACCCATCATCATCATCCCTCCATCCAGTATCATCATTCACCCATCATCATTCACCCATCATCATTCATCCATCATCATTCATCCATCATCATCCTCCTTACCGAGAACTGTGAAGCAGCGGAGGAGCTCATTCTTATTCCGTTCCATCATCAGAGTGGAGGAGTCCAGGGAGGAGCAGATCTGCCAGGAGAGGAGAGAGACATGAGGACCGCGGACAATGGAGGACGGGAGGAGCGCGGACAATGGAGGACGGGAGGAGCGCGGACAATGGAGGACGGGAGGAGCGCGGGCAATGGAGGACGGGAGGAGCGCGGGCAATGGAGGACGGGAGGAGCGCGGGCAATGGAGGACGGGAGGAGCGCGGGCAATGGAGGACGGGAGGAGCGCGGGCAATGGAGGACGGGAGGAGCGCGGGCAATGGAGGACGGGAGGAGCGCGGGCAATGGAGGACGGGAGGAACGCGGGCAATGGAGGACGGGAGGAACGCGGGCAATGGAGGACGGGAGGAACGCGGGCAATGGAGGACGGGAGGAACGCGGGCAATGGAGGACGGGAGGAACGCGGGCAATGGAGGACGGGAGGAACGCGGACAATGGAGGACGGGAGGAACGCGGACAATGGAGGACGGGAGGAACGCGGGCAATGGAGGACGGGAGGAACGCGGGCAATGGAGGACGGGAGGAACGCGGGCAATGGAGGACGGGAGGAACACGGGCAATGGAGGACGGGAGGAACACGGGCAATGGAGGACGGGAGGAACACGGGCAATGGAGGACGGGAGGACCACGGACAATCACCCCCATACTTAAAAAGCCCTCCCTGGACCCCAATGACCCGAACAACCTCAGACCCATCTCCCTGCTCCCATTTACATCCAAACTCCTCGAGCGCCTCGTCTACACCCGCCTATGCTCTCACCTCAACGACAACAACCTCCTCGATCCCCTACAGTCCGGCTTCCGTCCCCTACACTCCACCGAAACCGCCCTACGCTCCACCGAACCCGCCCTACGCTCCACCGAAACCGCCCTACGCTCCACCGAACCCGCCCTACGCTCCACCGAAACCCGCCCTACGCTCCACCGAAACCCGCCCTACGCTCCACCGAAACCCGCCCTACGCTCCACCGAAACCCGCCCTACGCTCCACCGAAACCCGCCCTACGCTCCACCGAAACCCGCCCTACGCTCCACCGAAACCCGCCTTACGCTCCACCGAAACCCGCCCTACGCTCCACCCAAACCGCCCTACGCTCCACCCAAACCGCCCTACGCTCCACCCAAACCGCCCTACACTCCACCCAAACCGCCCTACACTCCACCCAAACCGCCCTACACTCCACCCAAACCGCCCTACACTCTACCCAAACCGCCCTACACTCCACCGAACCCACTCCACCGAACTCGCCCTACACTCCACCGAACCCGCCCTACACTCCACCGAACCCGCTCCACCGAACCCGCTCCACCGAACCCGCCCTACGCTCCACCGAAACCCGCCCTACGCTCCACCGAACCCGCTCCACCGAACCCGCTCCACCGAACCCGCCCTACGCTCCACCGAACCCGCTCCACCGAACCCGCTCCACCGAACCCGCCCTACGCTCCACCGAAACCCGCCCTACGCTCCACCGAAACCCGCCCTACGCTCCACCGAAACCCGCCCTACGCTCCACCGAAACCCGCCCTACGCTCCACCCAAACCGCCCTACGCTCCACCCAAACCGCCCTACACTCCACCCAAACCGCCCTACACTCTACCCAAACCGCCCTACACTCCACCGAACCCACTCCACCGAACTCGCCCTACACTCCACCGAACCCGCCCTACACTCCACCGAACCCGCTCCACCGAACCCGCCCTACGCTCCACCGAACCCGCTCCACCGAACCCGCCCTACGCTCCACCGAACCCGCCCTACGCTCCACCGAACCCGCCCTACGCTCCACCGAACCCGCCCTACGCTCCACCGAAACCGCCCTACGCTCCACCGAAACCGCCCTACGCTCCACCGAAACCGCCCTACGCTCCACCGAAACCGCCCTACACTCCACCGAAACCGCCCTACACTCCACCGAAACTGCCTTACTCAAACTCTCCACACTCTCTGGAAGTGGATGGTCAGAGGGTCGGTCGGCGGGTCGTGGAAGTGGACGGTCAGCGAGTCCTGGAAGTGGACGGTCAGAGGGTGCTGCAAGTGGACGGTCAGCGGGTGCTGGAAGTGGACGGTCAGAGAGTCCTGGAAGTGGACGGTCAGCGAGTCCTGGAAGTGGACGGTCAGCGAGTCCTGGAAGTGGACGGTCAGCGAGTCCTGGAAGTGGACGGTCAGCGAGTCTTGGAAGTGGACGGTCAGAGGGTGCTGCAAGTGGACGGTCAGCGGGTGCTGGAAGTGGACGGTCAGCGGGTGCTGGAAGTGGACGGTCAGCGGGTGCTGGAAGTGGACGGTCAGCGGGTGCTGGAAGTGGACGGTCAGAGAGTCCTGGAAGTGGACGGTCAGCGGGTCCCCACAGTGTCCACCCCGCCGAGAGACCCCACAGTGTCCACCCCGCCGAGAGACCCCACAGTGTCCACCCCGCCGAGAGACCCCACAGTGTCCACCCCGCCGAGAGACCCCACAGTGTCCACCCCGCCGAGAGACCCCACAGTGTCCACCCCGCCGAGAGACCCCACAGTGTCCACCCCGCCGAGAGACCCCACAGTGTCCACCCCGCCGAGAGACCCCACAGTGTCCACCCCGCCGAGAGACCCCACAGTGTCCACCCCGCCGAGAGACCCCACAGTGTCCACCCCGCCGAGAGACCCCACAGTGTCCACCCCGCCGAGAGACCCCACAGTGTCCACCCCGCCGAGAGACCCCACAGTGTCCACCCCGCCGAGAGACCCCACAGTGTCCACCCCGCCGAGAGACCCCACAGTGTCCACCCCGCCGAGAGACCCCACAGTGTCCACCCCGCCGAGAGACCCCACAGTGTCCACCCCGCCGAGAGACCCCACAGTGTCCACCCCGCCGAGAGACCCCACAGTGTCCACCCCGCCGAGAGACCCCACAGTGTCCACCCCGCCGAGAGACCCCACAGTGTCCACCCCGCCGAGAGACCCCACAGTGTCCACCCCGCCGAGAGACCCCACAGTGTCCACCCCGCCGAGAGACCCCACAGTGTCCACCCCGCCGAGAGACCCCACAGTGTCCACCCCGCCGAGAGACCCCACAGTGTCCACCCCGCCGAGAGACCCCACAGTGATGGGGAGAATGGGAGGGTCACATGACTCCCTGCACATTCCCAGGAGCACACTGTCCAGGTCTGCTAACTCTCAATACGCAGGACAGGCGATGCATACCGGGTTATGGAAGTGGCCGGTCGGCGGGTCGTGGAAGTGGACAAGTGGACGGTCAGAGGGTCAGTCAGCGGGACGTGGAAGTGGACGGTCAGCGGGTCATGGAAGGTCAGCGGGTCCTGGAAGTGGACGGTCAGAGGGTGCTGGAAGCGGACGGTCAGCGGGTCCTGGAAGAGGACGGTCAGCGGGTCCTGGAAGAGGACGGTCAGCGGGTCCTGGAAGAGGACGGTCAGCGGGTCCTGGAAGAGGACGGTCAGCGGGTCCTGAAAGAGGCCGGTCAGCGGGTCCTGAAAGAGGCCGGTCAGCGGGTCCTGGAAGAGGCCGGTCAGCGGGTCCTGGAAGAGGCCGGTCAGCGGGTCCTGGAAGAGGCCGGTCAGCGGGTCCAGGAAGAGGCCGGTCAGCGGGTCCTGGAAGAGGACGGTCAGCGGGTCCAGGAAGAGGACGGTCAGCGGGTCCTGGAAGAGGCCGGTCAGCGGGTCCTGGAAGAGGACGGTCAGCGGGTCCTGGAAGAGGCCGGTCAGCGGGTCCTGGAAGAGGCCGGTCAGCGGGTCCTGGAAGAGGCCGGTCAGCGGGTCCTGGAAGAGGACGGTCAGCGGGTCCTGGAAGAGGACGGTCAGCGGGTGATCACAATTACCGTCAGCTGAGGAGGCCTTACCTGGGAGTGAAGGGCTGACAGCACCGAGTCCATCAGAGGCTCCAGAGTCCGGCTGTCATTGGCCACACCGCTCTCCAGGATCTGACAGAAACTCTGACAACAGACACAATAAGGGAGGAACATTATACATCCAGTTATAACCGGGGAACCCCCCCTCCGGGAACCCCCCCCCCTCAAGGTGGAGTCATTACACCTCCAGGAAGGGCGGAGCACCAATGTCAGATCTCATCCTCAGACTTCACAGGCAGCCACTCCCGGGAGGTCCCACCATTTACTTCCTCCAAACAGCTGGCCGTCCACTGTGCCGGATACAGGAACCCCCCCCCCCCCCCACTGTGCAGGATAGAAGAACCCCCCCCCCCCCCACTGTGCCGGATACAGGAACCCCCCACCATTCTGCCCCATGCGGGGATACCCCCCACCATTCTGCCCCATGCGGGGATACCCCCCACCATTCTGCCCCATGCGGGGATACCCCCCACCATTCTGCCCCATGCGGGGATACCCCCCACTCTGGCGGATGCGGGGGGGACCCATAAAATTAATTTTTCTCTGCTTATTGTGGGATATAGAACCCGAACAACATGGACTACATCCAGGCAAGGGGGGGGGGGGGGGGGGATCTCCTTGTGAAGAACTGAAATGGAGACAGAAGAACGATGTCCTGGTTGAGGTGAAAGGCCACAACTAATTTGCGCAGAAAGGAAGTTCTGGACCTCGGCACCATCTTGTGTGAGACCAGAAAGGGTTCTTTACAGGACAAGGCCACAAGCTGAGACATTCACCTTGCAGAGGTAAAGACAACGAGGACTGGAGTGAATTGTGAGGCCACAGAGGAAGCCACAGAGGAAGCCACAGAGGAAGCCACAGAGGAAGCCACAGAGGAGACATCCGGTACGAAGGTTTTGATGCAAGAAGAAGAGGACAGAAGTGGTCTCTGGAACAGGAGTGGAAACGCAGACACCTCACCTTTAATAGTGCCAAGGGAGGGCCAAGGGTCAACTGCTGGTCCAGGCCGGTCTACAAATAGACAAGGATTGGCCCTACAGAGAACTTCCTGAGCTGGAAATTGTACCTCGCATCATGCGAAGTATGTCTTCCATATGCAATGGTAGACCATGCCTAGCTTTGAGCATTGTGAGCATTGTGAGGATCACTAATTTGGAGACGCCTCTGTCTCTCAGAACTTGGGCTTCAAACACCCCTGTCTTTAAGGCTAGTGTCCGTGAAGGATGGCAAATCGGTTTATGAGGACAGATGATCCAGACGTCGGCTAGAAGTGTGATCAGGTTGGAGTACCACATGCATCTGGGTCATTGCACAGCTATGAGGATCAAAAGAATGGTTTACTTCTCAGAGAGAACTGGCAGAGGAGGAGCAGTTTCAGGGAAGGAAGTGTGTGGACCAGATTGTACTGAACCAATGGAGAATCTACTGCCTCTGCTAGAGGATCCCTTCGCCTGGAGACAAACCTGTCCAGTTTGTGCTGAACCTGGAGGCCAGGAGGTCTACATCCAGGTTCCCCCCACCTGGGAGACAGGTCCAGGGACACCTCCAGGTGTTGGAACTATTCCCTGGATCTAGGCACTGCCGGCTAAGTAAGTCTGCCTTCCAATAGTCCATGTCTGGGGTATAAATGGCTGAACAGGCCGTTCCACAGCTCTTGCTGCGGCAAGACCTCTTGGCCCTCCCTGATGGTTCATGTATGCCATTGCTGTGGCATTGTCAAATTGTATGTGGATCAGGTGAACCTACAATTCCGATGTTCAGCATTGCCGGGACAACAAAATTACCTAAAGATCCAGGATGTTGATCGGGAGATAAAACTCCTCACATGTCCCATGCACAAACAAGGTTTCCAGAACTCCGAGTAAGAGCAAAAGGATTCTCCAAGAGATGAGAAGGAAGGATGTTCCAAACTCCACAGCAGGATTTCTGAACTACCAAGCCAGGGGCAACATGGTCTTTGGTGCCAAACAAATGGGTCTGTCGAAGGACTGGACTGCCTTGTCCCACGATGACAGAATGTTACGTTGTAGGAGTCTGGAGTAAGACTCTGTAAATGAGACTACTTTAAAGAAGGATGCCATCAACCGCAGAACCTTCATACAGAAGTGAAGAGTTGGAGGACTCCTGGACTGAAGAGTCTGGAAGTGGAGATGTTGAAGCCAAACTCTGGCTTGGGCTCTTTATATGATTAGATCCAAATACTCTAAGCCTCAAGTACATTCCAGAGCTGATTTCTGAAGGTTCAACGTCCAGCTGAATTTCTGCAAGGTTTGGACAGTCGTAACCAAGATGTCAGTCAGACATTGTGTCACCTGTTCCCTCAACAGGAGGTTGTCCATGTAATGTACAATGGAATGCACTATGCAGTGAGGCCAGAACAGGAGCTAGAAACCCAGTGAATACCTGAGATGCCGAAGAAAGGCTGAATGACAGGGCCACAAAGTGCTGAGGGCCCTCAGCAAACAGAAGGATATGTTGAACTACAAGAAATATGGAAACAATAGAAGTGCACATCCCTGATGTCCTCAGAGGCCAGAAAGTGTCCTCGATGAAGGGAACCTATGACAGACCTGGTAGACTCCATGTGGAATTTTTGAGCCCGAATGAAGACATTTAGGGCCTTGAGTTTCCATATGGGAACTGTAAACAGGCTAGAGTAGAACCCCCTGAAATGGTCACACCACAGGGAATATTGGGCCATCTGAAATGCTGGTTGTCCAAATGTCCACAAAGGCAAAGAGACATTATTCTTATACAGGATTTATGGCGCCAACAGATTGCTCAGCGCTGTACAATATAACAGGAGACAATACAGCAACAATACTGATCAATACAAGAGGGATAGGAGGTCCTGATCCTGGGAGCTTACAATCTAAGAGGGAGGGGCTGATCCTGGGAGCTTACAATCTAGGAGGGAGGGGCTGATCCTGGGAGCTTACAATCTAGGAGGGAGGGGCTGATCCTGGGAGCTTACAATCTAAGAGGGAGGACCTGATCCTGGGAGCTTACAATCTAGGAGGGAGGGGCTGATCCTGGGAGCTTACAATCTAAGAGGGAGGGGCTGATCCTGGGAGCTTACAATCTAAGAGGGAGGGGCTGATCCTGGGAGCTTACAATCTAAGAGGGAGGGGCTGATCCTGGGAGCTTACAATCTAGGAGGGAGGGGCTGATCCTGGGAGCTTACAATCTAGGAGGGAGGGGCTGATCCTGGGAGCTTACAATCTAGGAGGGAGGGGCTGATCCTGGGAGCTTACAATCTAGGAGGGAGGGGCTGATCCTGGGAGCTTACAATCTAGGAGGGAGGGGCTGATCCTGGGAGCTTACAATCTAGGAGGGAGGGGCTGATCCTGGGAGCTTACAATCTAGGAGGGAGGGGCTGATCCTGGGAGCTTACAATCTAGGAGGGAGGGGCTGATCCTGGGAGCTTACAATCTAAGAGGGAGGCCCTGATCCTGGGAGCTTAAAGTCTAGGAGGGAGGGGCTAGTGGTACAAAAGGTAATAACTGTGGGGGATGGACTGGTAGGAGGAATAGAAGATTCCATTATTAGCTGAGGGCAGGATAGGCTTCCCTAAAGCAGGGGCGTCCCAAGGCAGGGCTGCACCAGGTGACACCTACCGCATGGGGTGACACCAGACCCGCTCCACGAAAAGGTAAGTTGTAAAGCAAGCCGACGATCCTCGCAGCATGGATTGGATCTGCGGATTGAGCATAATGGATCGGAGTCCGATCCATTATGCTCCCCAATCTGCAGAGGGGATCGGAGGGGGTGTCACCAAGTGTTATTGCACCGGGTGACACCAACCCTAGGGATGCCCTTGCCCTGAAGAGGTTTTTAGAGATCGCCTAAAAGTAAGCAGAATAGGCGATAGTCTGCTAATTGGGGTAGAGTTCCAGAGGATGGGGGAAGCTCTGGAGAAGTCCAGACATCACCCCATTTCCAAGGAAGATTTATCAGAAGGCTTGGGGGGAGGGACTTGAAGTGGGAGCCAGCTTTGGATTTGGCTTTTGAAATTGAGGCCTGAGAGAAAAGGACCACCAGGGACAATAGGAAAAAAGAAACCAAGCCACCTCCTTCCCCTACTGAGGAGGGGTCCTGGAGGGCAATCTAGCAGAGGACCCTACCGGCTGTTCTCAGGGGAGTCAGGCAGGTAAAAGTGGAAGTGGAAGAAAATGATAGCCAGAGAAACAGAGGCTTCCCTCATCCAGGTTCCAGGTGATGCATCTCCTCCGGCTGGAGTAAACACAATAAACGGACCAGTTCACCAGAAAGATTTCCTTTTAAAGTACTTTTGTGATGTGTTTCCTGTTCCTGTTGAAGGAGGTGCCTATATTTCATGGGCTGGCCTGGAAGAGGATTTGGGGAAAAAGGTTCTTCTTGGCTGCCGTTGGGGAGGGCCCTAGGCTGCTTCTGCAGGGGAAGTGGAGTACTTTTGTCCCTAGTAACACGCTTGATAAGGGAATCCAGGTCAGCTCCAAAGAGATGACTATCGAAGGACATGCAAAGCAGACGCTTCTTGCAGCCGGGTTCCACAGCTCAACACTTCAGCCAAATAATTCAATATTCTCCGACAGAAGACTTATACATGAGATGAGGCAGAAGAGCTTCACATAACCTGTCCACATTGTGGTTCAAGGCTGTTGGCATGAGCCTCAGATGTTCTATGAGGATCAGTTGCCATGGTAAGGTCCCTTCCTATAGTTTTAGCCCGATCAGTGAGGGTTTCGTAGACTAATGTCACAGCCAAGTCCGGTTGCACTGCAGGGCCTGTCAGAGAGGACAGCTCTAGAAAGGGCCTCCAGGCATGTGTTGACGGGGTCCTTGAAACCGGGTGCATCCTCCACAAGGATGGTTAGAACTTTGTTAGAAGGTAGACTGGCCATCTGTGGATTTGGCAGTATCCTGTTTTAACAAAGTCCTCCTCAAATGGGTGTAAATTTGCCCCATGCTTGGCGAGGACAAACAACTTGTCAGGGTTTCTCCAGTCTGTTAAGGAAGACTGAGAATATTAGTTGCAGTAAAGTCTTAACAATCTTAGAGAAAAGAAGACGAGGAAGAGCTTTGGTGGAAGCTTCAGGCTGATCTTCCAGCAATAAGGTGGTGCATGAGAGATCAAAAATGGGAGAATTGGTTTGCCATAAAAGACGGATTCCTCAGAGGTAGGGTTGTCCTTTAAACACTGAATAGATGCAGCATCAGAGTCCAGGTGGTTGAAGGTTTAGAGGCCACTAGGGCCACAGGCAGATCATATAAAGACTTTGCAGGGGAAGACATGAAAGGAATTTCAATGGGAATTAAAAATTCAAGGGTGAATTTTACTTGGTGTCCATTGTTCCAGGTAATGAGCCAGCTCCTAGTGCTTGCCACTCACTAATTGAGTCTTCAGAGACAGAGTTACACCAGAGGCTGTGCATTGGCTCTGAATCTAGAATGTTCTGCGTGGCTAATACCGTACACTAAAATCTGGGAAGCACCACAATGCAGAGCCAAGTTCCCGAAGGTCACAGTCTAGCCTAGCTCTGCAATCCAGCCCAGTGGATTCCAGGTATGGCCGTCCAAAGTCAAGCTGAGCAAAGGCCAATGCAGAGACCAGCTCAAGCAGTGACAGTTGCAGGAATCTCAACTGAAGAAAAAAAATATTGAAGAAAAACTCTTAGCTAGCAAAATAGGTTAGACTTGTCTCCACAGAGCAGAGAAATGTGGCCATCCTCCTAGGATACTAGAAATAAAATGAGGCATGCTGGGAGTAGGAGGGGTTTTATCAGGCTGGTCACAGTTTATAAGCTGGCCAATGTCCAAATCCTCCTGTAGGCGCAGTATAACCTGACAGTCTCTGAACATTTGTGTCCCTCAAGAGAACTTCCCACCAGCCTTTGAAGTATCCCGATTCTTCCACTCACCTTTGTAACATAGAAGGCCTCCACATTCTTCTTATAGAGAGAGAGGATGCCGGGGATAAGACGAGGGAGCTGCTCCTCCAACTTCTCATTGGGTAACAAGTGACTCATCGGCCCAAGAGCTTCAACCACAGCCAATCTGACCTGCAGAGGAAGGAGACACAGGACTGAGAGACGGGTACAAGAGACAGCTGAGCAGCAAAGACACTGGGACTGAGAGACAACCGAGCTGCAGAGAGTGAGAGAGACAACCGAGCTGCAGAGAGTGGGAGAGACAGGACTGAGGGACAACCGAGCTGCAGAGAGTGAGAGAGACAACCGAGCTGCAGAGAATGATAGAGACAACTGAGCTGCAGAGAGTGGGAGAGACAGGACTGAGGGACAACTGAGCTGCAGAGAGTGGGAGAGACAGGACTGAGGGACAACCGAGCTGCAGAGAGTGAGAGAGACAACCGAGCTGCAGAGAGTGAGAGATGGGACCGAGAGACAAGTGTAAGAGACAGCTGAGCAGCAGTGAGGGTGATGGGACTAAGACCACTGAGGGACGAATGGACAGATCCAGACCCAACCACCGGGTCAGGGGACAGACCCAACCACCGGGTCAGGGGACAGACCCAACCACCGGGTCAGGGCACAGACCCAACCACCGGGTCAGGGGACAGACCCAACCACCGGGTCAGGGGACAGACCCAACCACCGGGTCAGGGGACAGACCCCTCATTATGTCTTCAGCACTCGGCAGCGCCTCACCTTGGACTCGCGGTTCTGCAGCCAGTTATTGAAGAGGATGTCATAGGCACTGAAGAGTTCACTGGAGAAGGTGTCTTTCCTCACGGTGGGGTCTGGAGCTTTATCCAGATTGGCCAGATACTCCAGAATACTCTCACTGAACCGCTGCAGAGCTGAGACAGGACATAGAGGCTATAATCACAGCAATCATCCCAGCCTACAAACCCCCCACCTGGTGAGAACTGGCTCTGATACCTTCTACCTCCAGGAGTGCCACTTCTGACACCCCCGCATGTATGACATCATGGCAATACATGGGGTGACAGGCTCATCACTGCTGGATGACCGGCACTTTCTACATGGGGGAGCGGAGCTCCCCCTCCCATACCAGGACAGAACTGTATACATAGAACAACTTACAGCCAGAGGTCAGGATATCGGAGACATTCTATAGGACACATCGGACGCATGGACTGCCCATGGCCAATATAAAGACACCAGAACACATCACAAGGACTTCGAGCTCCACCAATGAGGTCCTGTGTATGAAGCAACACTGTCCTCTACCAGAACCAGCCAAGCTCCGCCCAGCCACCTGAGGTATGTTCTAGATGCGGCAGGAAAACAGCAAAAAACGTACAGATAGCAACCCATAACAACCAATCAGAATTCATCATGCCTCCCTCTGGCTTCAGTAAACAGATCCTTGTACTTCATGGGGGACTTGGGGCCCCTGTATATGGGGCCCCTGTATATGGGGCGCTGTCCAGGCTGTGGAGATCATACATTCTAGTTCTGGAATAATGTTATTGGTGGAGCTCTGTACCTCGCCATTGGTGGAGCTCTGTACCTCGCCATCGGTGGAGCTCTGTACCTCGCCATCGGTGGAGCTCTGTAGCTTGTCGTACCCAGTCACCGGTGGAGCTCCGTACCTCGGCATCAGTGGAGCTCTGAACCTCGTCACTGGTGGAGCTCTGAACCTCGTCACTGGTGGAGCTCTGAACCTCGTCACTGGTGGAGCTCTGAACCTCGTCACTGGTGGAGCTCTGAACCTCGCCTTTGGTGGAGCTCTGAACCTCGCCATTGGTGGAGCTCTGTACCTCGCCATTGGAGGAGCTCTGTACCTCGCCATTGGAGGAGCTCTGTACCTCGCCATTGGAGGAGCTCTGTACCTCGCCATTGGAGGAGCTCTGTACCTCGCCATTGGAGGAGCTCTGTACCTCGCCATTGGAGGAGCTCTGTACCTCGCCATTGGAGGAGCTCTGTACCTCGCCATTGGAGGAGCTCTGTACCTCGCCATTGGAGGAGCTCTGTACCTCGCCATTGGAGGAGCTCTGTAGCTTGTCGTACCCAGTCACCGGTGGAGCGCCGTACCTCGGCATCGGTGGAGCTCCGTACCTCGGCATCGGTGGAGCTCCGTACCTCGGCATCGGTGGAGCTCCGTACCTCGGCATCGGTGGAGCTCCGTACCTCGGCATCGGTGGAGCTCCGTACCTCGGCATCGGTGGAGCTCCGAACCTCGGCATCGGTGGAGCTCCGAACCTCGTCACTGGTGGAGCTCCGAACCTCGTCACTGGTGGAGCTCTGAACCTCGTCACTGGTGGAGCTCTGAACCTCGTCACTGGTGGAGCTCTGAACCTCGTCACTGGTGGAGCTCTGAACCTCGTCACTGGTGGAGCTCTGAACCTCGTCACTGGTGGAGCTCTGAACCTCGTCACTGGTGGAGCTCTGAACCTCGTCACTGGTGGAGCTCTGAACCTCGTCACTGGTGGAGCTCTGAACCTTGTTACTGGTGGAGCTCTGAACCTCGTTACTGGTGGAGCTCTGAACCTCGTCACTGGTGGAGCGCTGTACCTGGTGGGCGATTCTGGGTCTCTGAATATCGGCCTTGTCCAGGCTCATACATCCTATTTTGAGCAATACACCCTCCTAATATTTGATTCAACACCCCTCCCCATTCTCACTGCACACACTGCCATATCACTCATTCCAGATGATTCCTCTGGCTTACCAACACAGAAGACGGCTTTCATGGGGTCCTGTTTGGCCATCCCCAACATTGGCAGCATGGTCCCCAGAATGGAGTTCAGAAACGGGACCATCCCAAACACTGACAGAGATCAGAAAGAATTCTTGTCACCATCATTTCACTGATATCACAAGGACAGAGGACACACAGCACACTCTTACCATTTGCCACCGAGAGATTGGCCAACGTCTGCATGATGAAGAAGTGTGGGAGGATCCCAGGCTGGAACTTCACCAGAATCTCCTCCATGACATTGTTAATGAAGCTCCTGCCAACTGCAACTAGGACGTTGCTGGCCGCCTGCTGCCACTCAAACACGATGTCCTGAGAGTAGGGGAGCGAGTCAGACATACCGGCAAGAGGAGGAACCAATCATAATAAATGGTTCTACAGAGAGTACGGAGTGCCAATGAACCCCATTCACCATAGACCTGCCCATACACAGACCTGCTGACCCACACCCACCATAGACCTGTCCATACACAGACCTGCTGACCCACACCCACCATAGACCTGCCCATACACAGACCTGCTGACCCACACCCACCATAGACCTGCCCATACACAGACCTGCTGACCCACACCCACCATAGACCTGCCCATACACAGACCTGCTGACCCACACCCACCATAGACCTGCCCATACACAGACCTGCTGACCCACACCCACCATAGACCTGCCCATACACAGATCTGCTGACCCACACCCACCATAGACCTGCCCATACACAGACCTGCTGACCCACACCCACCATAGACCTGTCCATACACAGACCTGCTGACCCACACTCACCATAGACCTGCCCATACACAGACCTGCTGACCCACACTCACCATAGATCTGCCCATACACAGATCTGCTGACCCACACCCACCATAGACCTGTCCATACACAGACCTGCTGACCCACACCCACCATAGACCTGTCCATACACAGATCTGCTGACCCACACCCACCAAAGACCTGCCCATAAACAGATCTGCTGACCCACACCCACCATAGACCTGCCCATAAACAGATCTGCTGACCCACACCCACCATAGACCTGTCCATACACAGACCTGCTGACCCACACCCACCATAGGCCTGCCCATACACAGACCTGCTAACCCACACTCACCATAGGCCTGCCCATACACAGACCTGCTAACCCACACCCACCATAGACCTGCCCATACACAGACCTGCTAACCCACACTCACCATAGGCCTGCCCATACACAGACCTGCTAACCCACACTCACCATAGGCCTGCCCATACACAGACCTGCTAACCCACACCCACCATAGACCTGCCCATACACAGACCTGCTGACCCGCACTCACCATAGACCTGCCCATACACAGATCTGCTGTCCCGCACTCACCATAGATCTGTCCATACACAGATCTGCTGACCCGCACCCACCATAGGCCTGCCCATACACAGATCTGCTGACCCACACCCACCATAGACCTGCCCATACACAGACCTGCTGACCCACACCCACCATAGACCTGCCCATACACAGACCTGCTGACCCACACCGACCATAGACCTGCCCATACACAGATATGCTGACCCACACCCACCATAGACCTGCCCATACACAGATCTGCTGACCCACACCCACCATAGACCTGTCCATACACAGACCTGCTAACCCACACCCACCATAGACCTGCCCATACACAGATCTGCTGACCCACACCCACCATAGACCTGCCCATACACAGACCTGCTGACCCACACCCACCATAGACCTGCCCATACACAGATCTGCTGACCCACACCCACCATAGACCTGCCCATACACAGATCTGCTGACCCACACCCACCATAGACCTGTCCATACACAGACCTGCTGACCCACACCCACCATAGACCTGCCCATACACAGATCTGCTGACCCACACCCACCATAGACCTGTCCATACACAGACCTGCTGACCCACACCCACCATAGACCTGTCCATACACAGACCTGCTGACCCACACTCACCATAGATCTGCCCATACACAGATCTGCTGACCCACACCCACCATAGACCTGTCCATACACAGACCTGCTGACCCACACCCACCATAGACCTGTCCATACACAGATCTGCTGACCCACACCCACCAAAGACCTGCCCATAAACAGATCTGCTGACCCACACTCACCATAGGCCTGCCCATACACAGACCTGCTAACCCACACTCACCATAGGCCTGCCCATACACAGACCTGCTAACCCACACTCACCATAGGCCTGCCCATACACAGACCTGCTAACCCACACCCACCATAGACCTGCCCATACACAGACCTGCTAACCCACACTCACCATAGGCCTGCCCATACACAGACCTGCTAACCCACACTCACCATAGGCCTGCCCATACACAGACCTGCTAACCCACACCCACCATAGACCTGCCCATACACAGACCTGCTGACCCGCACTCACCATAGACCTGCCCATACACAGATCTGCTGTCCCGCACTCACCATAGATCTGTCCATACACAGATCTGCTGACCCACACCCACCATAGGCCTGCCCATACACAGATCTGCTGACCCACACCCACCATAGACCTGCCCATACACAGACCTGCTGACCCACACCGACCATAGACCTGCCCATACACAGATCTGCTGACCCACACCCACCATAGACCTGCCCATACACAGATCTGCTGACCCACACCCACCATAGACCTGTCCATACACAGACCTGCTGACCCACACCCACCATAGACCTGCCCATACACAGATCTGCTGACCCACACCCACCATAGACCTGCCCATACACAGACCTGCTGACCCACACCCACCATAGACCTGCCCATACACAGATCTGCTGACCCACACCCACCATAGACCTGCCCATACACAGACCTGCTGACCCGCACTCACCTTAGATTTGGTCATCTCATTTGAGGCCAGCAGGATGACCATCCTGGCCATGTCTTTGTTCAGTTTTGAAAGGTTTTCCTTTACTATGGTCTCCATTGCTCTCAGGATTATGGTGCGATGAGTAGTGGATAACTGCAGGTAGAATAACATGGTGGATATGACAGATCTACCCACAATTCCCATGGGCCATGTCGCTGAGGGTTATACCCAACCATGTCGCTGAGGGTCATACCCAACCATGTCGCTGAGGGCCATACCCAACCATGTCGCTGAGGGCCATACCCAACCATGTCGCTGAGGGCCATACCCAACCATGTCGCTGAGGGCCATACCCAACCATGTCGCTGAGGGCCATACCCAACCATGTCGCTGAGGGCTATACTTGGCCATACTGCTGAGGGTCATACCCAACCATGTCACTGAGGGGCTATACTCGGCCATGCTGCTGAGGGTCATACCCAACCATGTCGCTGAGGGTCATACCCAACCGTGTCACTGAGGGCTATACTCGGCTATGCTGCTGAGGGTCATACCCAACCATGTCGCTGAGGGCCATACCCAACCATGTCACTGAGGGCTATACTCGGCCATGCTGCTGAGGGTCATACCCAACCATGTCACTGAGGGTCATACCCAACCATGTCACTGAGGGTCATACCCAACCATGTCACTGAGGGCTATACTCGGCCATGCTGCTGAGGGTCATACCCAACCATGTCACTGAGGGCTATACTCGGCCATGCTGCTGAGGGTCATACCCAACCATGTCGGTGAGGGCCATACCCAACCATGTTACTGAGGGCTATACTCGGCCATGCTGCTGAGGGTCATACCCAACCATGTCGCTGAGGGTCATACCCAACCGTGTCACTGAGGGCTATACTCGGCTATGCTGCTGAGGGTCATACCCAACAATGTCGCTGAGGGCCATACCCAACCATGTCACTGAGGGCTATACTCGGCCATGCTGCTGAGGGTCATACCCAACCATGTCACTGAGGGTCATACCCAACCATGTCACTGAGGGTCATACCCAACCATGTCACTGAGGGTCATACCCAACCATGTCACTGAGGGCTATACTCGGCCATGCTGCTGAGGGTCATACCCAACCATGTCACTGAGGGCTATACTCGGCCATGCTGCTGAGGGTCATACCCAACCATGTCGCTGAGGGCCATACCCAACCATGTCACTGAGGGCTATACTCGGCCATGCTGCTGAGGGCCATGCCCAATCATGTCGCTGAGGGCCATACTCAGCCATGTCACTGTCTGTGCTGTCAGTCACCAATGTTCCTCTGGATTCTGTGCTTGGATCTGCACAGCCCCAACAAAGAACACATTGCACCGTGAACACCCAGATGTCAGCCTTTGTGTTTCACAAATATCTCTTAGTTTACAAGACCTTATTCAGGCCAATTCCCAGACTGCCCTCTGTGTGATGTCATACAGTAGGTGGTGCTTTGTGACTGCATACCTTGTTCTGTCGGAGGTAGGAGTCACATGACTCCAGCACCTCCACCGTTGCGGTCTCTCCCATGAAACATAGAGAGCTGTAGACCTGCTCCTGTACATCCGGGTCCTTGTCTGTGGAGGTGTCCATGAGGGTGATGACCAAGCCTGGTGAGAGAAGGACAAGTGTTATATTCTGGGGTGTAGAAATTCTCCAACAGTGACCGATATTGGAGAACAAATGTACGGCGGCACCACCGAATCCTCCTCCAGTCATTGCACATCCAGGGAGAGAAATGATTGGTGTACCAGGAGACTGCCCATAGCAAACACTCCCTCCCCCGAGTACTTCTATAATCATTACAAACAATCCAGCCAGAAGATTATATCATAGTTAGCAACATGTTTTTGTCATTTTGGGTGGAGTTGGTTAGGACTAAAACCTGCCATCTGGGCCCCATTGAGGAGATTTCCCTTCACTTCCCTAAAATGTCCTCTTAATTGTCACTTCCTCTACAGGCGGCAATTACCAGGACAAGCCAAGAGGGCGAATCTCCACTGAGGAGACACAAACATGAATAAAAACCTGACAGGGGTTCTAATCCATCCTCACTTCATCCAAATCTTATAAGAAACTTTTCTGTTTTAGATACACTTTAAAAAAGGACCTTTTTTCTATCCTCTTACTTTTTATTTTCAAAAAACATACCCATGTGCCAATCTGTCCCTTCAGGTTCTTGCAGCTGGTCCCTTACCAACTACGACCGGGGCCAAACCATTATCACCATGAGAACTGTGCAAGCCAACTACGACCTGGGCCAAACCATTATCACCATGAGAACTGTGCAAGCCAACTACGACCTGGGCCAAACCATTATCACCATGAGAACTGTGCAAGCCAACTACGACCTGGGCCAAACCATTATCACCATGAGAAATGTACAAGCCAACTACGACCTGGGCCAAACCATTATCACCATGAGAACTGTGCAAGCCAACTACGACCTGGGCCAAACCATTATCACCATGAGAACTGTGCAAGCCAACTACGACCTGGGCCAAACCATTATCACCATGAGAACTGTGCAAGCCAACTACGACCTGGGCCAAACCATTATCACCATGAGAACTGTGCAAGCCAACTACGACCTGGGCCAAACCATTATCACCATGAGAACTGTGCAAGCCAACTACGACCTGGGCCAAACCATTATCACCATGAGAACTGTGCAAGCCAACTACGACCTGGGCCAAACCATTATCACCATGAGAAATGTACAAGCCAACTACGACCTGGGCCAAACCATTATCACCATGAGAAATGTACAAGCCAACTACGACCTGGGCCAAACCATTATCACCATGAGAACTGTGCAAGCCAACTACGACCTGGACCAAACCATTATCACCATGAGAAATGTACAAGCCAACTATGACCTGGGCCAAACCATTATCACCATGAGAACTGTGCAAGCCAACTATGACCTGGGCCAAACCATTATCACCATGAGAACTGTGCAAGCCAACTACGACCTGGGCCAAACCATTATCACCATGAGAACTGTGCAAGCCAACTACGACCTGGGCCAAACCATTATCTCCATGAGAACTGTACAAGCCAACTACGACCTGGGCCAAACCATTATCACCATGAGAACTGTGCAAGCCAACTACGACCTGGACCAAACCATTATCTCGATGAGAACTGTACAAGCCAACTACGACCTGGACCAAACCATTATCACCATGAGAAATGTGCAAGCCAACTGCGACCTGAAACAAACCATTATCGCCATGAGAACTGTGCAAGCCAACTACGACCTGGGCCAAACCATTATCACCATGAGAACTGTGCAAGCCAACTACGACCTGGGCCAAACCATTATCTCCATGAGAACTGTACAAGCCAACTACGACCTGGGCCAAACCATTATCACCATGAGAACTGTGCAAGCCAACTACGACCTGGACCAAACCATTATCTCCATGAGAACTGTACAAGCCAACTACGACCTGGACCAAACCATTATCACCATGAGAAATGTGCAAGCCAACTGCGACCTGGACCAAACCATTATCACCATGAGAACTGTGCAAGCCAACTACGACCTGGACCAAACCATTATCGCCATGAGAACTGTGCAAGCCAACTACGACCTGGGCCAAACCATTATCACCATGAGAACTGTGCAAGCCAACTACAACCTGGGCCAAACCATTATCACCATGAGAAATGTACAAGCCAACTGCGACCTGGGCCAAACCATTATCACCATGAAAACTGTGCAAGCCAACTACGACCTGGACCAAACCATTATCACCATGAGAACTGAACAAGCCAACTGCGACCTGGACCAAACCATTATCACTATGAGAACTGAACAAGCCAACTGCGACCTGGACCAAACCATTATCACCATGAGAACTGTACAAGCCAACTACGAACCTGGACCAAACCATTATCACCATGAGAAATGTGCAAGCCAACTAGAACCTGGACCAAACCATTATCACCATGAGAACTGAACAAGCCAACTAGAACCTGGACCAAACCATTATCACTAGGAGAACAGGACCTGGAAGCTAGCGGCAATCACTGTAGTAGCGGTGTAGTAGTGGTGCTGACTACAGTGATTCCCAGCTTCCATGGGGATTGGCCAGGTATGGTACATACGTTCTTACAGCGATCCAAGATGGACCAATATATACTCCACACCTGGAGTTCAACTTTAAAGTGGTTGTAAACCTCAGACATGAAATATGAACAAAGCCTATCCCTCTATAGTGTGTACTTGTCTCAGTCCAGAGCACTGAGTGTCATTTCTGTCTGCTGCCTCCTTCCTCTGCTATCAGCATGAGTCACCTCTGACAAGTTTTCCTGACACCAAAAGAACAATGGTGACAGGATAGGAACTCTGCACACAGCCCGTGATTGACATCCTCAGCTCTGTTCCTGTGTGTGTCCCTTCTCTCCAATCAGCTCGCAGAGCTCTTCAGAGTGTAAATTCAGCTATCCGCCCCCTTTTTTCTGATTTCTCAAACAAGCTGTATAAATTCTGCAGTTTGAATGGATGTAGAGAAGAGAATGCTGTAGATAAACAGGTACAACTTATGAAGAAGGATGTGTTTCCTCTCTGTGTACCACCTGAGGCCACTCCCATCACTGGGGATATGGAGGGATTACAACCACTAAGTATTTTCCCAAGTTCACGGGACAGACATTTGGCAGAGCACAGCCATCAATCATCAGATATGGATTCCATCCATTCACCAGCTCACTCTCGGCCTTACGTTTGACACTGGAACTGGCCATTGTCCTGTCTGTCCACTAGGCGTCGCAGTATCCACTGTGGGGGATGGTCGGTGAGGATCAGAGTTCTCAGTTCTGGAAGGTTCTCACTGCCTTCAGGTTGGAGCTACACACGACCCAAGGTGACCCTTTATTGCTTCAGATCAGAAATGGTCCAAGTAGAGGAGAGCCATGGAAGCCGAGGCCTCAGCTAGGAAGACGAAGACCATGATCCACAGTCAGGAGTTCCTGAAGACTGGAAGATCCTGATCTCTGGAAGACACAGCTGGAGGAGCCACCAAATGTCCAGAAGATGGTGAGGTCAGATCCTGGAGGGGGGAGGGGGGGTTATTGCTACGCAAGTTCCAGGGATCTCATAAGGCATGGACTATGGGGGGGACCTGAGAGAGCCGAGGTGAGACCTCCTGAGAGACGAAATATATGGAGGTCCTGAAGGAGCCTACAGATGGTCAGATGGCTCCCCGATTGTCCAATCCAGACAATTCCCTGTGAAAAGAGAAAAAAAATATCATAAAAATGTATAAAAAACAGACAAACCTAAAGCTGGGCGCACACCTCTGCATGTAGCATGACGAGGTCAGTGGGGTGGAGGACCGGGGACGGGAGGACGGGGGTCGGTGGTGGGGCAGAGGACCGGGGATGGGAGGATGGGGGTCGGTGGTGGGGCAGAGGACGGGACGGGAGGACGGGGGTCGGTGGTGGGGCAGAGGACCGGGGACGGGAGGACGGGGGTCGGTGGTGGGGCAAAGGACAGGGGACGGGAGGACAGGGGTCGGTGGTGGGGCAGAGGACGGGACGGGAGGACGGGGGTCGGTGGTGGGGCAGAGGACCGGGGATGGGAGGACGGGGGTCGGTGGTGGGGCAGAGGACGGGACGGGAGGACGGGAGTCGGTGGTGGGGCAGAGGACCGGGGACGGGAGGACGGGGGTCGGTGGTGGGGTAGAGGACGGGACGGGAGGACGGGGGTCGGTGGCGGGGCAGAGGACCGGGGACGGGAGGACAGGAGTCGGTGGTGGGGCAGAGGACCGGGGACGGGAGGACGGGGGTCGGTGGTGGGGCAGAGGACAGGGGACGGGAGGACGGGGGTCGGTGGTGGGGCAGAGGACAGGGGACGGGAGGACGGGGGTCGGTGGTGGGGCAGAGGACAGGGGACGGGAGGACGGGGGTCGGTGGTGGGGCAGAGGACAGGGGACGGGAGGACGGGGGTCGGTGGTGGGGCAGAGGACAGGGGACGGGAGGACGGGGGTCGGTAGGGCTGAGGACGGGGGTCGGGAGGACGGGGGGCGGTAGGGCAGAAAACAGTATATACAGAGAATGTCCCCCAATACAGAGGAGCCGTCCTGTATATACACAGAGAATGTCCCCCCAATACAGAGGAGCCGTCCTGTATATACAGAGAATGTCCCCCCAATACAGAGGAGCCGTCCTGTATATACAGAGAATGTCCCCCCAATACAGAGGAGCCGTCCCGTATATACAGAGAATGTCCCCAATACAGAGGAGCCGTCCTGTATATACAGAGAATGTCCCCCCAATACAGAGGAGCCGTCCTGTATATACAGAGAATGTCCCCCAATACAGAGGAGCCGTCCTGTATATACAGAGAATGTCCCCCAATACAGAGGAGCCGTCCTGTATATACAGAGAATGTCCCCCCAATACAGAGGAGCCGTCCCGTATATACAGAGAATGTCCCCCAATACAGAGGAGCCGTCCTGTATATACAGAGAATGTCCCCCAATACAGAGGAGCCGTCCCGTATATACAGAGAATGTCCCCAATACAGAGGAGCCGTCCTGTATATACAGAGAATGTCCCCCCAATACAGAGGAGCCGTCCTGTATATACAGAGAATGTCCCCCAATACAGAGGAGCCGTCCTGTATATACAGAGAATGTCCCCAATACAGAGGAGCCGTCCTGTATATACAGAGAATGTCCCCCAATACAGAGGAGCCGTCCTGTATATACAGAGAATGTCCCCCCAATACAGAGGAGCCGTCCTGTATATACAGAGAATGTCCCCCAATACAGAGGAGCCGTCCTGTATATACAGAGAATGTCCCCCCAATACAGAGGAGCCGTCCTGTATATACAGAGAATGTCCCCAATACAGAGGAGCCGTCCTGTATATACAGAGAATGTCCCCCAATACAGAGGAGCCGTCCTGTATATACAGAGAATGTCCCCCCAATACAGAGGAGCCGTCCTGTATATACAGAGAATGTCCCCCAATACAGAGGAGCCGTCCTGTATATACAGAGAATGTCCCCCCAATACAGAGGAGCCGTCCTGTATATACAGAGAATGTCCCCCCAATACAGAGGAGCCGTCCCGTATATACAGAGAATGTCCCCCCAATACAGAGGAGCCGTCCCGTATATACAGAGAATGTCCCCCAATACAGAGGAGCCGTCCTGTATATACAGAGAATGTCCCCCAATACAGAGGAGCCGTCCTGTATATACAGAGAATGTCCCCCAATACAGAGGAGCCGTCCCGTATATACAGAGAATGTCCCCCCAATACAGAGGAGCCGTCCCGTATACACAGAGAATGTCCCCAATACAGAGGAGCCGTCCCGTATACACAGAGAATGTCCCCAATACAGAGGAGCCGTCCTGTATATACAGAGAATGTCCCCCAATACAGAGGAGCCGTCCTGTATATACAGAGAATGTCCCCCCAATACAGAGGAGCCGTCCTGTATATACAGAGAATGTCCCCCCAATACAGAGGAGCCGTCCTGTATATACAGAGAATGTCCCCAATACAGAGGAGCCGTCCTGTATATACAGAGAATGTCCCCAATACAGAGGAGCCGTCCTGTATATACAGAGAATGTCCCCCAATACAGAGGAGCCGTCCTGTATATACAGAGAATGTCCCCCCAATACAGAGGAGCCGTCCCGTATATACAGAGAATGTCCCCCAATACAGAGGAGCCGTCCTGTATATACAGAGAATGTCCCCCAATACAGAGGAGCCGTCCCGTATATACAGAGAATGTCCCCCCAATACAGAGGAGCCGTCCCGTATATACAGAGAATGTCCCCCAATACAGAGGAGTCGTCCTGTATATACAGAGAATGTCCCCCAATACAGAGGAGCCGTCCTGTATATACAGAGAATGTCCCCCAATACAGAGGAGCCGTCCTGTATATACAGAGAATGTCCCCCAATACAGAGGAGCCGTCCTGTATATACAGAGAATGTCCCCCCAATACAGAGGAGCCGTCCTGTATATACAGAGAATGTCCCCCAATACAGAGGAGTCGTCCTGTATATACAGAGAATGTCCCCCCAATACAGAGGAGTCGTCCTGTATATACAGAGAATGTCCCCCCAATACAGAGGAGCCGTCCTGTATATACAGAGAATGTCCCCAATACAGAGGAGCCGTCCTGTATATACAGAGAATGTCCCCCCAATACAGAGGAGCCGTCCCGTATATACAGAGAATGTCCCCAATACAGAGGAGCCGTCCTGTATATACAGAGAATGTCCCCCAATACAGAGGAGCCGTCCCGTATATACAGAGAATGTCCCCCAATACAGAGGAGCCGTCCTGTATATACAGAGAATGTCCCCCCAATACAGAGGAGCCGTCCTGTATATACAGAGAATGTCCCCCAATACAGAGGAGCCGTCCTGTATATACAGAGAATGTCCCCCCAATACAGAGGAGCCGTCCTGTATATACAGAGAATCCCCCAATACAGAGGAGCCGTCCTGTATATACAGAGAATGTCCCCCAATACAGAGGAGCCGTCCTGTATATACAGAGAATGTCCCCAATACAGAGGAGCCGTCCTGTATATACAGAGAATGTCCCCCAATACAGAGGAGCCGTCTCGTATATACAGAGAATGTCCCCCCAATACAGAGGAGCCGTCCTGTATATACAGAGAATGTCCCCCAATACAGAGGAGCCGTCCCGTATATACAGAGAATGTCCCCCCAATACAGAGGAGCCGTCCCGTATATACAGAGAATGTCCCCCAATACAGAGGAGCCGTCCTGTATATACAGAGAATGTCCCCCCAATACAGAGGAGCCGTCCTGTATATACAGAGAATGTCCCCCAATACAGAGGAGCCGTCCTGTATATACAGAGAATGTCCCCCCAATACAGAGGAGCCGTCCTGTATATACAGAGAATGTCCCCCCAATACAGAGGAGCCGTCCCGTATATACAGAGAATGTCCCCCCAATACAGAGGAGCCGTCCTGTATATACAGAGAATGTCCCCCCAATACAGAGGAGCCGTCCTGTATATACAGAGAATGTCCCCCCAATACAGAGGAGCCGTCCTGTATATACAGAGAATGTCCCCCCAATACAGAGGAGCCGTCCTGTATATACAGAGAATGTCCCCAATACAGAGGAGCCGTCCTGTATATACAGAAAAGTCCCGCCTCAAAGGGGAGGGGTCATCTTTGAAAACAATGACTGATATGGATCTATATGCCCCTCCCCCTCCTGCTGGCTGAACAGGTTCTCCTCCTCTACACAGCATGGAGCGTGGGGGGAGGGGCAGCTGAACCTGAACTCCTGCTGGAGGTGGAGGATGGGGCCATCGTGGTAAGAAGATGGAGAGGGCCCCAAGAAGCATCATAGGAAGAAGATGGCGAGGGCCCCAAGGGGCCATCGTGGGAAGAAGATGGCGAGGGCCCCAAGAAGCATCATAGGAAGAAGATGGCGAGGGCCCCAAGGGGTCATCGTGGGAAGAAGATGGAGAGGGCCCCAAGAAGCATCATAGGAAGAAGATGGCGAGGGCCCCAAGGGGCCATCGTGGGAAGAAGATGGCGAGGGCCCCAAGGGGCCATCGTGGGAAGAAGATGGCGAGGGCCCCAAGGGGCCACCGTGGGAAGAAGATGGCGAGGGCCCCAAGGGGCCATCGTGGGAAGAAGATGGCGAGGGCCCCAAGGGGCCATCGTGGGAAGAAGATGGCGAGGGCCCCAAGGGGCCATCGTGGGAAGAAGATGGCGAGGGCCCCAAGGGGCCATCGTGGGAAGAAGATGGCGAGGGCCCCAAGTGGCATCATAGGGCGTAGATGGTGAGGGCCCCAAGGAGTATGATGGGAAGAAGATGGCGAGGGCCCCAAGGGGCCATCGTGGGAAGAAGATGGCGAGGGCCCCAAGGGGCCATCGTGGGAAGAAGATGGCGAGGGCCCCAAGGGTCATCATGGGAAGAAGATGGTGAGGGCCCCAAGGGTCATCATGGGAAGAAGATGGTGAGGGCCCCAAGTGGCATCATAGGGCGTAGATGGTGAGGGCCCCAAGTGGCATCATAGGGCGTAGATGGTGAGGGCCCCAAGGGGCATCATAGGGCGTAGATGGTGAGGGCCCCAAGGGGCATCATGGTAGGTAGATGCTGAGGGCCCCAGTACTCCTCCACAATATCTGTAGAACATCTACACCAACCCAGAGATCTCGTCCTCAGATCCCCTCAGAGGGTTCCCCTCCCCCGCACTGCGGGTACAGAAAGAGGAAGTGAGGTTGTTTTCCGCACTGCGGGGACATGTGTGGGAAATGTTCTCTCTGCCAGCGGACAGACAGACGCCTGATAACCGGCCATATCCCTTCCCCCAATGACCACACCTAAGCTGTACCCATAGAAGGAGGATGGTGGTGTCACCGACCACTGAACTGACCACACCCACATCTGCCCCTTCCCCCCCTCCCCCACACCGGGGGGGCTGACAACCCCTGGGGAGAGAAACATGTAAATGGGACCTCCGGAACCAACCAGGTGCAGATCTGCCATAGAAAGTCTGAACACATCTCAACCACCGAGGATCACCCCCCCACCGAGGATCACTCCTCACTCCCCCCCCACCGAGGATCACCCCTCCCCCCCACCGAGGATCACCCCCCCACCACCGAGGATCACTCCTCATCTCCCCCCCCACCGAGGATCACCCCTCACCCCCCCCACCGAGGATCACCCCTCATCTATCCCCCCCCCACCAAGGATCACCCCTCATCTATCCCCCCCCACCGAGGATCACCCCTCATCTATCCCCCCCCACCCGAGGATCACCCCTCACCCCCCCCACCCGAGGATCACCCCTCACCTCCCCCCCCACCGAGGATCACCCCTCACCTCCCCCCGCACCGAGGATCACCCCTCACCTCCCCCCCACCGAGGATCACCCCTCACCCCCCCCCACCGAGGATCACCCCTCACCCCCCCCCATCCCCCCCCCCGAGGATCAATCCTCATCTCCCTCCCCCCCCCCCCACGGAGGATCACTCCTCATCTCCCCACCCCCACCGAGGATCACTCCTCCCCACCAAGGATCACTCATCTCCCCCCCCCCCCACGAGGATCACCCCTCACCTCCCCCCCCCCACCCGAGGATCACCCCTCCCCACCAAGGATCACTCATCTCCCCCCCCCCCCACGAGGATCACCCCTCACCTCCCCCCCCCCCACCCGAGGATCACCCCTCACCTCCCCCCCCCATCACCCCATCACCCCTCACCCCCCCCCCCCCGAGGATCACCCCTCACCTCCCCCCCCCATCACCCATCACCCCTCACCCCCCCCCCCCGAGGATCACCCCTCACCTCCCCCCCCATCCCCGAGGATCACCCCTCACCCCCCCCCACCGGGGATCACCCCTTACCCCCCCCACCGAGGATCACCCCTCACCCCCCCACCGAGGATCACCCCTCACCCCCCCCCCCCACCGAGGATCACCCCTCACCTCCCCCACCGAGGATCACCCCTCACCCCCCCCCACCGAGGATCACCCCTCATCTCCCCCCTCCACCGAGGATCACCCCTCATCTCCCCCCTCCACCGAGGATCACTCCTCATCTCCCCCCATCCCCCCCCCCCCCCCCCCGAGGATCAATCCTCATCTCCCTCCCCCCCCCCCCACGGAGGATCACTCCTCATCTCCCCACCCCCACCGAGGATCACTCCTCCCCACCAAGGATCACTCATCTCCCCCCCCCCCCACGAGGATCACCCCTCACCTCCCCCCCCATCCCCGAGGATCACCCCTCACCCCCCCCCCCCACCGGGGATCACCCCTTACCCCCCCCACCGAGGATCACCCCTCACCCCCCCCCCCCACCGAGGATCACCCCTCATCTCCCCCCTCCACCGAGGATCGCCCCTCATCCCCCCCCTCCACCAAGGATCACTCTTCATCTCCCCCCCCCCCCCCCCCCCCCCGAGGATCACTCCTCATCTCCCCCCACCGAAGGATCACTCCTCATCTCCCCCCACCGAAGGATCACTCCTCATCTCCCCCACCGAAGGATCACTCCTCATCTCCCCCCACCGAAGGATCACTCTGCTGCCCCCCCATATAGCGTGACCCCCCCCCCCCACTGGAGATCCGTCATCACTGGACAGGAAATGAGAGGAATGTCTCCAGGTGAGGGAAGAAAAGCGCCGGAGCCATCAGGAGAAGTTATTGGAGGATGAGGATGGAGGTGACCCGGCAGATGTCTCCACCCCCGAGGATCTTCCAACTCCGCTTGGCTTTCAGTGTCATGTAACAAATATACAGTGATGGTGGCACAGTGCGGGGCGGAGCTATCATCGCCCCCTTCACCAGGGCTGACGGCACAGGGCGGGGCGGAGCCATCATCGCCCCCTTCACCAGGGCTGACGGCACAGTGCGGGGCGGAGCTATCATCGCCCCCTTCACCAGGGCTGACGGCACAGTGCGGGGCGGAGCCATCATCGCCCCCTTCACCAGGGCTGACGGCACAGGGCGGGGCGGAGCCATCATCGCCCCCTTCACCAGGGCTGACGGCACAGGGCGGGGCGGAGCCATCATCGCCCCCTTCACCAGGGCTGACGGCACACGGCGGGGCGGAACCATCATCGCCCCCTTCATCAGGGCTGACGGCACAGGGCGGGGCGGAGCCATCATCGCCCCCTTCATCAGGGCTGACGGCACAGGGCGGGGCGGAGCCATCATCGCCCCTTTCACCAGGGCTGACGGCACACGGTGGGGCGGAGCCATCATCGCCCCCTTCACCAGGGCTGACGGCACAGGGCGGGGCGGAGCCATCATCGCCCCCTTCACCAGGGCTGACTGCACAGGGCGGGGCGGAGCCATCATCGCCCCCTTCACCAGGGCTGACGGCACAGGGCGGGGCGGAGCCATCATCGCCCCCTTCACCAGGGCTGACGGCACAGGGCGGGGCGGAGCCATCATCGTCCCCTTCACCAGGGCTGACGGCACAGGGCGGGGCGGAGCCATCATCGCCCCCGTCACCAGGGCTGACGGCACAGGGCGGGGCGGAGCCATCATCGCCCCCTTCACCAGGGCTGACGGCACAGGGCGGGGCGGAGCCATCATCGCCCCCTTCACCAGGGCTGACGGCACAGGGCGGGGCGGAGCCATCATCGCCCCCTTCACCAGGGCTGACGGCACAGGGCGGGGCGGAGCCATCATCGCCCCCTTCACCAGGGCTGACGGCACAGGGCGGGGCGGAGCCATCATCGCCCCCTTCACCAGGGCTGACGGCACAGGGCGGGGCGGAGCCATCATCGCCCCCTTCACCAGGGCTGACGGCACAGGGCGGGGCGGAGCCATCATCGCCCCCTTCACCAGGGCTGACGGCACAGGGCGGGGCGGAGCCATCATCGCCCCCTTCACCAGGGCTGACGGCACAGGGCGGGGCGGAGCCATCATCGCCCCCTTCACCAGGGCTGACGGCACAGGGCGGGGCGGAGCCATCATCGCCCCCTTCACCAGGGCTGACGGCACAGGGCGGGGCGGAGCCATCATCGCCCCCTTCATCAGGGCTGACGGCACAGGGCGGGGCCATCATCGCCCCCTTCATCAGGGCTGACTGCACAGGGCGGGGCGGAGCCATCATCGCCCCCTTCACCAGGGCTGACGGCACAGGGCGGGGCGGAGCCATCATCGCCGCCTTCACCAGGGCTGACGGCACAGGGCGGGGCGGAGCCATCATCGTCCCCTTCACCAGGGCTGACGGCACAGGGCGGGGCGGAGCCATCATCGCCCCCTTCATCAGGGCTGACGGTACAGGGCGGGGCGGAGCCATCATCGCCCCCTTCATCAGGGCTGACGGCACAGGGCGGGGCGGAGCCATCATCGCCCCCTTCACCAGGGCTGACGGCGCAGTGCTGTCAGTGTGACCCCTGGCTGTAGCTGTGGCCCCTGGCTGTCAGTGTGGCCCCTGGTTGTAGCTGTGGTCCATGGCTGTCAGTGTGTCCCCTAATTGTGGTTGTGGTCCCTAGCTGTCAGTGTGGCCCCTGGTTTCCCTGGATGTAGCTGTGTTCCCTGCCTGTCGCCGTGGCCCCCAATTGTAGCTGTGGTCCCTGACTGTCAGTGTGGCCCCTGGTTGGAGCTGTGGTCCCTGCCTGTCGCTGTGGCCCCCAGTTGTAGCTGTGGTTCCTGGCTGTCAGTGTGGCCCCTAATTGTAGCTGTGGTCCCTGGCTGTCAGTGTGGCCCCTAATTGTAGCTGTGGCCCCTGGCTGTCAGTGTGGCCCCTAATTGTAGCTGTGGCCCCTGGCTGTCAGTGTGGCCCCTAATTGTAGCTGTGGCCCCTGGTTGCAGCTGTGGTCCCTAATTGCAGCTGTGGTCCCTGGTTGTAGCTGTGGTCCCTGGTTGTAGCTGTGGCCCCTGGTTGTAGCTGTGGCCCCTGGTTGTAGCTGTGGTCCCTAATTGTAGCTGTGGCCCCTGGCTGTCAGTGTGGCCCCTAATTGTAGCTGTGGTCCCTAATTGCAGCTGTGGTCCCTGGTTGTAGCTGTGGCCCCTGGTTGTAGCTGTGGCCCCTGGTTGTAGCTGTGGTCCCTGGTTGTAGCTGTGGTCCCTAATTGTAGCTGTGGCCCCTGGCTGTCAGTGTGGCCCCTAATTGTAGCTGTGGTCCCTGGTTGTAGCTGTGGTCCCTGGTTGTAGCTGTGGTCCCTGGTTGTAGCTGTGGCCCCTGGCTGTAGCTGTGGCCCCTGGCTGTCAGTGTGGCCCCTAATTGTAGCTGTGGTCCCTGGTTGTAGCTGTGGCCCCTGGTTGAAGCTGTGGCCCCTGGTTGAAGCTGTGGCCCCTGGTTGAAGCTGTGGCCCCTGGTTGAAGCTGTGGCCCCTGGTTGAAGCTGTGGCCCCTGGTTGTAGCTGTGGTCCCTGGCTGTCAGTGTGGTCCCTGCTTGTAACTGTGGTCCCTGGCTGTCAGTGTGGCCCCTGCTTGTAACTGTGGTCCCTGGTTGTCAGTGTGGTCCCTGGCTGTCAGTGTGGTCCCTGGTTGTAGCTGTGGTCCCTGGTTGTAGCTGTGGTCCCTGGTTGTAGCTGTGGTCCCTGGTTGTAGCTGTGGTCCCTGGTTGTAGCTGTGGTCCCTGGCTGTCAGTGTGGTCCCTGCTTGTAACTGTGGTCCCTGGCTGTCAGTGTGGCCCCTGCTTGTAACTGTGGTCCCTGGTTGTAGCTGTGGTCCCTGGCTGTCAGTGTGGCCCCTGGTTGTAGCTGTGGTCCCTGGCTATCAGTGTGGCCCCTGGTTGTAGCTGTGGTCCCTGGCTGTCGCTGTGGTCCCTGGTTGTCGCTGTGGTCCCTGGTTGTCGCTGTGGTCCCTGGTTGTCGCTGTGGTCCCTGGTTGTCGCTGTGGTCCCTGGCTGTCAGTGTGGTCCCTGGTTGTCGCTGTGGTCCCTGGCTGTCGCTGTGGTCCCTGGTTGTCGCTGTGGTCCCTGGTTGTCGCTGTGGTCCCTGGTTGTCGCTGTGGTCCCTGGTTGTCGCTGTGGTCCCTGGCTGTCAGTGTGGCCCCTAATTGTAGCTGTGGTCCCTGGTTGTCAGTGTGGCCCCTGGTTGTAGCTGTGGTCCCTGGCTATCAGTGTGGCCCCTGGTTGTAGCTGTGGTCCCTGGCTATCAGTGTGGCCCCTGGTTGTAGCTGTGGTCCCTGGCTATCAGTGTGGCCCCTGGTTGTAGCTGTGGTCCCTGGCTATCAGTGTGGCCCCTGGTTGTAGCTGTGGTCCCTGGCTATCAGTGTGGCCCCTGGTTGTAGCTGTGGTCCCTGGCTATCAGTGTGGCCCCTGGTTGTAGCTGTGGTCCCTGGCTATCAGTGTGGCCCCTGGTTGTAGCTGTGGTCACTGGCTGTCAGTGTGGCCCCTGGTTGTAGCTGTGGTCACTGGCTGTCAGTGTGGCCCCTGGTTGTAGCTGTGGTCACTGGCTGTCAGTGTGCCCCCTGGTTGTAGCTGTGGTCCCTGACTGTCGCTGTGATCCCTAGTTGTAGCTGTGGTCCCTGGCTGTCAGTGTGGCCCCTGGTTGTAGCTGTGGTCCCTGGCTGTCAGTGTGGCCCCTGGTTGTAGCTGTGGTCCCTGGCTGTCGCTGTGATCCCTAGTTGTAGCTGTGGTCCCTGGCTGTCAGTGTGGCCCCTGGTTGTAGCTGTGGTCCCTGGCTGTCGCTGTGATCCCTAGTTGTAGCTGTGGTCCCTGGCTGTCAGTGTGGCCCCTGGCTATCAGTGTGGCCCCTGGTTGTAGCTGTGGTCCCTGGCTGTGGCCCCTCACCTACCTCCAGCTGGGCTCAGTCTCGGCTCTGCCGTGATTCTGGTTGCTGCAGTCATGTGATTCCTCTGACAGGCGCCGCTGATTGGTTGGGAAGTATTTGTGGGCGTGTGCGGCATCTGACTATGTGACTCCAGACAACACCTGAGGCTGTGTGGCGATGAGAAGCACGTGATCCCCGCCCATCACCGCCAACTTCCGGATTGTGGAAATGTCGCCCTCATAGAATATCGCCGCCATTTTATTGGTAGGATTCCCGTCTTGCTTATCATTCCGGTAAAATGCGATCTGTGCTGTCACACCGGACAGAGAGTCCCCCGGGGGTGTCTATGTACTCACCCGAGTGATAATAGTGCACTGTGCTCTCTATAACTATATAACTATATATATAACTATATAACGCTCGTCTGAGTTCTGTTCATCCCGAGGCTGCCAATAAAGATGGGGCAGTTTGTATGTTCGCAGTCTGATGGTGTAATAAAGATTTTACGTCATCCTACTTGGCGCATGCGTAGTCAAAGCGAGGCCTGTGCGGGATGAGAGTACCGGGGAGCCGGGGAAGGAGGAGGACCGGACCACCGGACAGGTGAGTGGAGGAGGAGAACCGGACCACCGGACAGGTGAGGGGAGGAGTTGGACCGGACCTCCGGACAGGTGAGGGACCGGACCCCCGGACAGATGAGGGGAGGAGTTGGACCGGACCTCTGGACAGGTGAGGGGAGGAGGACCGGACCCCCGGGCAGGTGAGGGGAGGAGTTGGACCGGACCTCTGGACAGGTGAGGGGAGGAGGACCGGACCCCCGGGCAGGTGAGGGGAGGAGTTGGACCGGACCCCCGGGCAGGTGAGGGGAGGAGTTGGACCGGACCCCCGGGCAGGTGAGGGGAGGAGTTGGACCGGACCTCTGGACAGGTGAGGGGGAGGACCGGACCCCCGGGCAGGGGAGAGGAGGAGGACCGGACCCCCGGGCAGGTGAGAGGAGGAGGACCGGACCCCCGGGCAGGGGAGAGGAGGAGGACCGGACCCCCGGGCAGGGGAGGGGAGGAGGAGCGGACCCCCGGGCAGGGGAGGAGGAGCGGACCCCCGGGCAGGGGAGGAGGAGCGGACCCCCGGGCAGGGGAGGAGGAGCGGACCCCCGGGCAGGGGAGGAGGAGCGGACCCCCGGGCAGGGGAGAGGAGGAGGAGCGGACCCCCGGGCAGGGGAGAGGAGGAGGAGCGGACCCCCGGGGAGGGGAGGAGGAGCGGACCCCCGGGCAGGGGAGGAGGAGCGGACCCCCGGGCAGGGGAGGAGGAGCGGACCCCCGGGCAGGGGAGGGGAGGAGGAGCGGACCCCCGGGCAGGGGAGAGGAGGAGGAGCGGACCCCCGGGGAGGGGAGGAGGAGCGGACCCCCGGGCAGGGGAGGGGAGGAGGAGCGGACCCCCGGGCAGGTGAGGGGAGGAGGAGCGGACCCCCGGGCAGGGGAGGAGGAGCGGACCCCCGGGGAGGGGAGGAGGAGCGGACCCCCGGGCAGGGGAGGAGGAGCGGACCCCCGGGCAGGGGAGGAGGAGCGGACCCCCGGGCAGGGGAGAGGAGGAGGAGCGGACCCCCGGGCAGAGGAGGAGGAGCGGACCCCCGGGCAGGGGAGGAGGAGCGGACCCCCGGGCAGGGGAGGGGAGGAGGACCGGACCGGTGTAATAAAGATTTTACGTCGTACTTGGCGCATGCGTAGTCAAAGCGAGGCCTGTGCGGGATGAGAGTGCCGGGGGAGGAGAGGAGGAGCGGACCCCCGGGCAGGTGAGGAGAGGAGGAGCGGACCCCCGGGCAGGTGAGGAGAGGAGGAGCGGACCCCCGGGCAGGTGAGGAGAGGAGGAGCGGACCCCCGGGCAGGTGAGGGGAGGAGGAGCGGACCCCCGGGCAGGTGAGGGGAGGAGGAGCGGACCCCCGGGCAGGTGAGGGGAGGAGGAGCGGACCCCCGGGCAGGTGAGGGGAGGAGGAGCGGACCCCCGGGCAGGTGAGGGGAGGAGGAGCGGACCCCCGGGCAGGTGAGGGGAGGAGGAGCGGACCCCCGGGCAGGTGAGGGGAGGAGGAGCGGACCCCCGGGCAGGTGAGGGGAGGAGGAGCGGACCCCCGGGCAGGTGAGGGGAGGAGGAGCGGACCCCCGGGCAGGTGAGGGGAGGAGGAGCGGACCCCCGGGCAGGTGAGGGGAGGAGGAGCGGACCCCCGGGCAGGGGAGGGGAGGAGGAGCGGACCCCCGGGCAGGGGAGAGGAGGAGGAGCGGACCCCCGGGCAGGGGAGAGGAGGAGGAGCGGACCCCCGGGCAGGGGAGGAGGAGCGGACCCCCGGGCAGGGGAGGAGGAGCGGACCCCCGGGCAGGGGAGGAGGAGCGGACCCCC